>NW_027277647.1:0-26156 GCF_030028105.1 Mobula birostris
TGAAACACCTGCCCTGAATCTCCTGCCATGAAAATCATGCCCTGAATCTCATGCCCTGAATCTCATGCCCTGAACCTCATGCCCTGAAACTCAAGCCCTGAATCTCATGCCCTGAAACTCATGCCCTGAACCTCATGCCCTGAAACTCAAGCCCTGAATCTCATGCCCTGAAACTCATGCCCTAAATCACATACCCTGAAACTCCTGCCCTGAAACTCATGCACTGAATCTCATGCCCTGAACCACATGCCCTAAAACTAATGCCCTGAATCATCTGCCTAGAAACTCATGCCCTGAATTACATGCCCTGAAATACCTGCCCTGAATCTCATGCCCTGAAACTCATGCCCTGAATCTCATGCCCTGAAAGTCCTGCCCTCAAACTCATGCACTGAAACTCATGCCCTGAATCTCATGCCTTGAAACTCCTGCCCTCAAATTCATGCACTGAAACTCATGCCCTGAATCTCATGCCCTGAAACTCATGCCCTGAATCTCATGCTCTAAAACTCGTGCACTGAATATCATGCCCTCAATTAACTGCACTGAAAACTCATGCCCTGAATCTCATGCCCTGAAACTCATGCCCTGAACCTCATGCCCTGAAACTCAAGCCCTGAATCTCGTGCCCTGAAACTCATGCCCTGAATCTCATGCCCTGAATCTCATGCCCTGAAACTCCTGCACTGAAACACCTGCCCTCAATCTCCTGCCCTGAAAATGAAGCCCTGAATCTCATGCTCTAAAACTCGTGCACTGAATCTCATGCCCTCAATTAACTGCACTGAAACTCATGCCCTGAATCTCATGCCCTGAAAACTCATGCCCTGAACCTCATGCCCTGAAACTCAAGCCCTGAATCTCATGCCCTGAAACTCTTGCCCTAAATCACATACCCTGAAACTCCTGCCCTGAAACTCATGCACTGAAACTCATGCCCTGAATCACATGCTCTAAACTCCTGCCCTGAATCATCTGCCCAGAAACTCATGCCCTGAATTACATGCCCTGAAATACCTGCCCTGAATCTCATGCCCTGAAACTCATGCCCTGAATCTCTTGCCCTGAAACTCCTGCACTGAAACTCATGCACTGAAACTAATGCCCTGAATCACATGCCCTAAAACTCCTGCCCTGAATCATCTGCCCAGAAAATCATGCCCTGAATTACATGCCCTGAAACTCCTGCCCTGAAACTCCTGCACTGAAACTCATGCCATGAATCTCATATCCTGAAACTCACGCCCTGAATTACATGCCCTGAAACTCCTGCCCTGAAACTCATGCCCTGAAATTCATGCCCTGAATCTCATGCCCTGAAACTCCTGCACTGAAACACCTGCCCTGAATCTCCTGCCCTGAAACTCATGCCCTGAATCTCATGACCTGAATCTCATGCTTTGAAACTCGTGCACTGAATCTCATGACCTCAAGTTCCTGCACTGAAACTCATGCCCTGAATCTCATGTCCTGAAACTCCTGCCCTGAATCACCTACCCTGAAACTCATGCCCTGAATCTCATGCCCTGAAACTCCTGCACTGAAACTCATGCCATGAATCTCATATCCTGAAACTCACGCCCTGAATCACATGCCCTGAAACTCCTGCCCTGAAACTCATGCCCTGAAACTCATGCCCTGAATCTCCTGTCCTAAAACTCATGCCCTGAATCTCATGCCCTGAATCTCATGCCCTGAAACTCCTGCACTGAAACACCTGCCCTGAATCTCCTGCCATGAAACTCATGCCCTGAATCTCATGCCATGAATCTCACGCTCTGAATCTCGAACACTGAATCTCATGACCTCAAGTTCCTGCACTGAAACTCATGCCCTGAATCACATGCCCTAAAACTCCTGCCCTGAATCATCTGCCCAGAAACTCATGCCCTGAATTACATGCCCTGAAATTCCTGCCCTGAATCTCATGCCCTGAAACTCATGCCCTGAATCTCATGCCCTGAAACTCCTGCCCTCAAACTCATGGAGTGAAACTCATGCCCTGAATCTCATGCCTTGAAACTCCTGTCCTGAATCACCTGCACTGATCTCATGCCATGAATCTCATATCCTGAAATTTACGCCCTGAATCACACGCCCTGAAACTCCTGCCCTGAAACTCCTGCACTGAAACACCTGCCCTGAATCTCATGCCCTGAAACTCATGCCCTGAACTTCATGCCCTGAAACTGAAGCCCTGAATCTCATGCCCTGAAAATCATGTCCTGAAACTCATGCCCTGAATCACATGCCCTAAAACTCCTGCCCTGAATCAGCTGCCCAGAAACTCATGCCCTGAATTACATGCCCTGAAATACCTGCCCTGAATCTCATGCCCTGAAACTCATGCCCTGAATCTCATGCCCTGAAACTCCTGCCCTCAAACTCATGCACTGAAACTCATGCCCTGAAACTCCTGCACTGAAACTCATGCCATGAATCTCATATCCTGAAACTCATGCCCTGAATCTCATGCCCAGAAAATCATGCCCTGAAACTCAAGCCCTGAATCTCATGCACTGAAACTCATGCCCTAAATCTCATACCCTGAATCTCCTGCCCTGAAACTCATGCACTGAAACTCATGCCCTGAATCACATGCCCTAAAACTCCTGCCCTGAATCATCTGCCCAGAAACTCATGCCCTGAATTACATGCCCTGAAATTCCTGCCCTGAATCTCATGCCCTGAAACTCATGCCCTGAATCTCATGCCCTGAAACTCCTGCCCTCAAACTCATGCAGTGAAACTCAAGCCCTGAATTTCATGCCTTGAAACTCCTGTCCTGAATCTCATGCCCTGAAACTCATGCCCTGAATCTCATGCCCTGAAACTCCTGCACTGAAACTCATGCCATGAATCTCATATCCTGAAACTCACGCCCTGAATCTCCTGTCCTAAAACTCATGCCCTGAATCTCATGCCCTGAATCTCATGCCCTGAAACTCCTGCACTGAAACACCTGCCCTGAATCTCCTGCTTTGAAACTCATGCCCTGAATCTCATGCCCTGAATCTCACGCTCTGAAACTCGTGCACTGAATCTCATGACCTCAAGGTCCTGCACTGAAACTCATGCCCTGAATCTCATGTCCTGAAACTCCTGCCCTGAATCACCTACCCTGAAAACTCATGCCCTGAATCTCATGCGCTGAAACTCCTGCACTGAAACTCATGCCATGAATCTCATATCCTGAAACTCACGCCCTGAATCACATGCCCTGAAACTCCTGCCCTGAAACTCATGCCCTGAATCTCCTGTCCTGAAACTCATGCCCTGAATCTCATGCCCTGAATCTCATGCCCTGAAACTCCTGCACTGAAACACCTGCCCTGAATCTCCTGCCCTGAAAATCATGCCCTGAATCTCATGCCCTGAATCTCATGCTCTGAAACTCGTGCACTGAATCTCATGCCCTCAAGTTCCTGCACTGAAACTCATGCCCTGAATCTCATGCCCTGAAACTCATGCCCTGAACCTCATGCCCTGAAACTCAAGCCTGAATCTCATGCCCTGAAACTCATGCCCTAAATCACATACCCTGAAACTAATGCCCTGAAACTCATGCCCTGAATCACATGCCCTAAAATTCCTGCCCTGAATCATCTGCCCAGAAACTCATGCCCTAAATTACATGCCCTGAAATACCTACCCTGAATCTCATGCCCTGAAACTCATGCCCTGAATCTCATGCCCTGAATCTCATGCCCTGAAACTCCTGTACTGAAACACCTGCCCTGAATCTCCTGCCTTGAAAATCATGCCCTGAATCTCATGCCCTGAATCTCATGCTCTGAAACTCGTGCACTGAATCTCATGCCCTCAAGTTCCTGCACTGAAACTCATGCCCTGAATCTCATGCCCTGAAACTCATGCCCTGAATCTCATGCCCTGAAACTCAAGCCCTGAATCTCATGCCCTGAAACTCATGCCCTAAATCACATACCCTGAAACTCCTGCCCTGAAACTCATGCACTGAATCTCATGCCCTGAACCACATGCCCTAAAACTCAAGCCCTGAATCTCATGCCCTGAAACTCATGCCCTAAATCACATACCCTGAAACTACTGCCCTGAAACTCATGCACTGAAACTCATGCCCTGAATCACATGCCCTAAAATTCCTGCCCTGAATCATCTGCCCAGAAACTCATGCCCTAAATTACATGCCCTGAAATACCTACCCTGAATCTCATGCCCTGAAACTCATGCTCTGAATCTCATGCCCTGAATCTCATGCCCTGAAACTCCTGCACTGAAACACCTGCCCTGAATCTCCTGCCATGAAAATCATGCCCTGAATCTCATGCCCTGAATCTCATGCTCTGAAACTCGTGCACTGAATCTCATGCCCTCAAGTTCCTGCACTGAAACTCATGCCCTGAATCTCATGCCCTGAAACTCATGCCCTGAACCTCATGCCCTGAAACTCAAGCCCTGAATCTCATGCCCTGAAACTCATGCCCTAAATCACATACCCTGAAACTCCTGCCCTGAAACTCATGCACTGAATCTCATGCCCTGAACCACATGCCCTAAAACTAATGCCCTGAATCATCTGCCTAGAAACTCATGCCCTGAATTACATGCCCTGAAATACCTGCCCTGAATCTCATGCCCTGAAACTCATGCCCTGAATCTCATGCCCTGAAAGTCCTGCCCTCAAACTCATGCACTGAAACTCATGCCCTGAATCTCATGCCTTGAAACTCCTGCCCTCAAATTCATGCACTGAAACTCATGCCCTGAATCTCATGCCCTGAAACTCATGCCCTGAATCTCATGCTCTAAAACTCGTGCACTGAATATCATGCCCTCAATTAACTGCACTGAAACTCATGCCCTGAATCTCATGCCCTGAAACTCATGCCCTGAACCTCATGCCCTGAAACTCAAGCCCTGAATCTCGTGCCCTGAAACTCATGCCCTGAATCTCATGCCCTGAATCTCGTGCCCTGAAACTCCTGCACTGAAACACCTGCCCTCAATCTCCTGCCCTGAAAATGAAGCCCTGAATCTCATGCTCTAAAACTCGTGCACTGAATCTCATGCCCTCAATTAACTGCACTGAAACTCATGCCCTGAATCTCATGCCCTGAAACTCATGCCCTGAACCTCATGCCCTGAAACTCAAGCCCTGAATCTCATGCCCTGAAACTCTTGCCCTAAATCACATACCCTGAATCTCCTGCCCTGAAACTCATGCACTGAAACTCATGCCCTGAATCACATGCCCTAAAACTCCTGCCCTGAATCATCTGCCCAGAAACTCATGCCCTGAATTACATGCCCTGAAATACCTGCCCTGAATCTCATGCCCTGAAACTCATGCCCTGAATCTCTTGCCCTGAAACTCCTGCACTGAAACTCATGCACTGAAACTAATGCCCTGAATCACATGCCCTAAAACTCCTGCCCTGAATCATCTGCCCAGAAAATCATGCCCTGAATTACATGCCCTGAAACTCCTGCCCTGAAACTCCTGCACTGAAACTCATGCCATGAATCTCATATCCTGAAACTCACGCCCTGAATTACATGCCCTGAAACTCCTGCCCTGAAACTCATGCCCTGAAATTCATGCCCTGAATCTCATGCCCTGAAACTCCTGCACTGAAACACCTGCCCTGAATCTCCTGCCCTGAAACTCATGCCCTGAATCTCATGACCGGAATCTCATGCTTTGAAACTCGTGCACTGAATCTCATGACCTCAAGTTCCTGCACTGAAACTCATGTCCTGAATCTCATGTCCTGAAACTCCTGCCCTGAATCACCTACCCTGAAACTCATGCCCTGAATCTCATGCCCTGAAACTCCTGCACTGAAACTCATGCCATGAATCTCATATCCTGAAACTCACGCCCTGAATCACATGCCCTGAAACTCCTGCCCTGAAACTCATGCCCTGAAACTCATGCCCTGAATCTCCTGTCCTAAAACTCATGCCCTGAATCTCATGCCCTGAATCTCATGCCCTGAAACTCCTGCACTGAAACACCTGCCCTGAATCTCCTGCCATGAAACTCATGCCCTGAATCTCATGCCATGAATCTCACGCTCTGAATCTCGAACACTGAATCTCATGACCTCAAGTTCCTGCACTGAAACTCATGCCCTGAATCACATGCCCTAAAACTCCTGCCCTGAATCATCTGCCCAGAAACTCATGCCCTGAATTACATGCCCTGAAATTCATGCCCTGAATCTCATGCCCTGAAACTCATGCCCTGAATCTCATGCCCTGAAACTCCTGCCCTCAAACTCATGGAGTGAAACTCATGCCCTGAATCTCATGCCTTGAAACTCCTGTCCTGAATCACCTGCACTGATCTCATGCCATGAATCTCATATCCTGAAATTTACGCCCTGAATCACATGCCCTGAAACTCCTGCCCTGAAACTCCTGCACTGAAACACCTGCCCTGAACTTCATGCCCTGAAACTCAAGCCCTGAATCTCATGCCCTGAAAATCATGTCCTGAAACTCATGCCCTGAATCACATGCCCTAAAACTCCTGCCCTGAATCAGCTGCCAAGAAACTCATGCCCTGAATTACATGCCCTGAAATACCTGCCCTGAATCTCATGCCCTGAAACTCATGCCCTGAATCTCATGCCCTGAAACTCCTGCCCTCAAACTCATGCACTGAAACTCATGCCCTGAAACTCCTGCACTGAAACTCATGCCATGAATCTCATATCCTGAAACTCATGCCCTGAATCTCATGCCCAGAAAATCATGCCCTGAAACTCAAGCCCTGAATCTCATGCACTGAAACTCATGCCCTAAATCTCATACCCTGAATCTCCTGCCCTGAAACTCATGCACTGAAACTCATGCCCTGAATCACATGCCCTAAAACTCCTGCCCTGAATCATCTGCCCAGAAACTCATGCCCTGAATTACATGCCCTGAAATTCCTGCCCTGAATCTCATGCCCTGAAACTCATGCCCTGAATCTCATGCCCTGAAACTCCTGCCCTCAAACTCATGCAGTGAAACTCAAGCCCTGAATTTCATGCCTTGAAACTCCTGTCCTGAATCTCATGCCCTGAAACTCATGCCCTGAATCTCATGCCCTGAAACTCCTGCACTGAAACTCATGCCATGAATCTCATATCCTGAAACTCACGCCCTGAATCTCCTGTCCTAAAACTCATGCCCTGAATCTCATGCCCTGAATCTCATGCCCTGAAACTCCTGCACTGAAACACCTGCCCTGAATCTCCTGCTTTGAAACTCATGCCCTGAATCTCATGCCCTGAATCTCACGCTCTGAAACTCGTGCACTGAATCTCATGACCTCAAGGTCCTGCACTGAAACTCATGCCCTGAATCTCATGTCCTGAAACTCCTGCCCTGAATCACCTACCCTGAAACTCATGCCCTGAATCTCATGCGCTGAAACTCCTGCACTGAAACTCATGCCATGAATCTCATATCCTGAAACTCACGAACTGAATCACATGCCCTGAAACTCCTGCCCTGAAACTCATGCCCTGAATCTCCTGTCCTGAAACTCATGCCCTGAATCTCATGCCCTGAATCTCATGCCCTGAAACTCCTGCACTGAAACACCTGCCCTGAATCTCCTGCCCTGAAAATCATGCCCTGAATCTCATGCCCTGAATCTCATGCTCTGAAACTCGTGCACTGAATCTCATGCCCTCAAGTTCCTGCACTGAAACTCATGCCCTGAATCTCATGCCCTGAAACTCATGCCCTGAACCTCATGCCCTGAAACTCAAGCCCTGAATCTCATGCCCTGAAACTCATGCCCTAAATCACATACCCTGAAACTAATGCCCTGAAACTCATGCCCTGAATCACATGCCCTAAAATTCCTGCCCTGAATCATCTGCCCAGAAACTCATGCCCTAAATTACATGCCCTGAAATACCTACCCTGAATCTCATGCCCTGAAACTCATGCCCTGAATCTCATGCCCTGAATCTCATGCCCTGAAACTCCTGTACTGAAACACCTGCCCTGAATCTCCTGCCTTGAAAATCATGCCCTGAATCTCATGCCCTGAATCTCATGCTCTGAAACTCGTGCACTGAATCTCATGCCCTCAAGTTCCTGCACTGAAACTCATGCCCTGAATCTCATGCCCTGAAACTCATGCCCTGAATCTCATGCCCTGAAACTCAAGCCCTGAATCTCATGCCCTGAAACTCATGCCCTAAATCACATACCCTGAAACTCCTGCCCTGAAACTCATGCACTGAATCTCATACCCTGAACCACATGCCCTAAAACTAATGCCCTGAATCATCTGCCCAGAAACTCATGCCCTGAATTACATGCCCTGAAATACCTGCCCTGAATCTCATGCCCTGAAACTCATGCCCTGAATCTCATGCCCTGAAACCCCTGCCCTCAAACTCATGCACTGAAACTCATGCCTTTAATCTCATGCCTTGAAACTCCTGCCCTCAAATTCATGCACTGAAACTCATGCACTGAATCTCATCCCCTGAAACACCTGCACTGAATCTCATGCCATGAATCTCATATCCTGAAACTGACGCCTTGAATCACATGCCCTGAAACTCCTGCCCTGAAACTCATGCCCTGAAACTCATGCCCTGAACCTCATGCCCTGAAACTCAAGCCCTGAATCTCATGCCCTGAAACTCTTGCCCTAAATCACATACCCTGAAACTCCTGCCCTGAAACTCATGCACTGAAACTCATGCCCTGAATCACATGCCCTAAAACTCCTGCCCTGAATCATCTGCCCAGAAACTCATGCCCTGAATTACATGCCCTGAAATACCTGCCCTGAATCTCATGCCCTGAAACTCATGCCCTGAATCTCTTGCCCTGAAACTCCTGCACTGAAACTCATGCACTGAAACTAATGCCCTGAATCAGATGCCCTAAAACTCCTGCCCTGAATCATCTGCCCTGAAAATCATGCCCTGAATTACATGCCCTGAAACTCCTGCCCTGAAACTCCTGCACTGAAACTCATGCCATGAATCTCATATCCTGAAACTCACGCCCTGAATTACATGCCCTGAAACTCCTGCCCTGAAACTCATGCCCTGAAATTCATGCCCTGAATCTCATGCCCTGAAACTCCTGCACTGAAACACCTGCCCTGAATCTCATGCCCTCAAGTTCCTGCACTGAAACTGATGCCCTGAATCTCATGCCCTGAAACTCATGCCCTGAACCTCATGCCCTGAAACTCAAGCCCTGAATCTCATGCCCTGAAACTCATGCCCTAAATCACATACCCTGAATCTCATGCCCTGAAACTCCTGCACTGAAACTCATGCCATGAATCTCATATCCTGAAACTCATGCCCTGAATCTCATGCCCAGAAAATCATGCCCTGAAACTCAAGCCCTGAATCTCATGCACTGAAACTCATGCCCTAAATCTCATACCCTGAATCTCCTGCCCTGAAACTCATGCACTGAAACTCATGCCCTGAATCACATGCCCTAAAACTCCTGCCCTGAATCATCTGCCCAGAAACTCATGCCCTGAATTACATGCCCTGAAATTCCTGCCCTGAATCTCATGCCCTGAAACTCATGCCCTGAATCTCATGCCCTGAAACTCCTGCCCTCAAACTCATGCAGTGAAACTCAAGCCCTGAATTTCATGCCTTGAAACTCCTGTCCTGAATCTCATGCCCTGAAACTCATGCCCTGAATCTCATGCCCTGAAACTCCTGCACTGAAACTCATGCCATGAATCTCATATCCTGAAACTCACGCCCTGAATCTCCTGTCCTAAAACTCATGCCCTGAATCTCATGCCCTGAATCTCATGCCCTGAAACTCCTGCACTGAAACACCTGCCCTGAATCTCCTGCTTTGAAACTCATGCCCTGAATCTCATGCCCTGAATCTCACGCTCTGAAACTCGTGCACTGAATCTCATGACCTCAAGGTCCTGCACTGAAACTCATGCCCTGAATCTCATGTCCTGAAACTCCTGCCCTGAATCACCTACCCTGAAACTCATGCCCTGAATCTCATGCGCTGAAACTCCTGCACTGAAACTCATGCCATGAATCTCATATCCTGAAACTCACGAACTGAATCACATGCCCTGAAACTCCTGCCCTGAAACTCATGCCCTGAATCTCCTGTCCTGAAACTCATGCCCTGAATCTCATGCCCTGAATCTCATGCCCTGAAACTCCTGCACTGAAACACCTGCCCTGAATCTCCTGCCATGAAAATCATGCCCTGAATCTCATGCCCTGAATCTCATGCTCTGAAACTCGTGCACTGAATCTCATGCCCTCAAGTTCCTGCACTGAAACTCATGCCCTGAATCTCATGCCCTGAAACTCATGCCCTGAACCTCATGCCCTGAAACTCAAGCCCTGAATCTCATGCCCTGAAACTCATGCCCTAAATCACATACCCTGAAACTAATGCCCTGAAACTCATGCTCTGAATCACATGCCCTAAAATTCCTGCCCTGAATCATCTGCCCAGAAACTCATGCCCTAAATTACATGCCCTGAAATACCTACCCTGAATCTCATGCCCTGAAACTCATGCCCTGAATCTCATGCCCTGAATCTCATGCCCTGAAACTCCTGTACTGAAACACCTGCCCTGAATCTCCTGCCTTGAAAATCATGCCCTGAATCTCATGCCCTGAATCTCATGCTCTGAAACTCGTGCACTGAATCTCATGCCCTCAAGTTCCTGCACTGAAACTCATGCCCTGAATCTCATGCCCTGAAACTCATGCCCTGAATCTCATGCCCTGAAACTCAAGCCCTGAATCTCATGCCCTGAAACTCATGCCCTAAATCACATACCCTGAAACTCCTGCCCTGAAACTCATGCACTGAATCTCATGCCCTGAACCACATGCCCTAAAACTAATGCCCTGAATCATCTGCCCAGAAACTCATGCCCTGAATTACATGCCCTGAAATACCTGCCCTGAATCTCATGCCCTGAAACTCATGCCCTGAATCTCATGCCCTGAAACCCCTGCCCTCAAACTCATGCACTGAAACTCATGCCTTTAATCTCATGCCTTGAAACTCCTGCCCTCAAATTCATGCACTGAAACTCATGCACTGAATCTCATCCCCTGAAACACCTGCACTGAATCTCATGCCATGAATCTCATATCCTGAAACTGACGCCTTGAATCACATGCCCTGAAACTCCTGCCCTGAAACTCATGCCCTGAAACTCATGCCCTGAACCTCATGCCCTGAAACTCAAGCCCTGAATCTCATGCCCTGAAACTCTTGCCCTAAATCACATACCCTGAAACTCCTGCCCTGAAACTCATGCACTGAAACTCATGCCCTGAATCACATGCCCTAAAACTCCTGCCCTGAATCATCTGCCCAGAAACTCATGCCCTGAATTACATGCCCTGAAATACCTGCCCTGAATCTCATGCCCTGAAACTCATGCCCTGAATCTCTTGCCCTGAAACTCCTGCACTGAAACTCATGCACTGAAACTAATGCCCTGAATCAGATGCCCTAAAACTCCTGCCCTGAATCATCTGCCCTGAAAATCATGCCCTGAATTACATGCCCTGAAACTCCTGCCCTGAAACTCCTGCACTGAAACTCATGCCATGAATCTCATATCCTGAAACTCACGCCCTGAATTACATGCCCTGAAACTCCTGCCCTGAAACTCATGCCCTGAAATTCATGCCCTGAATCTCATGCCCTGAAACTCCTGCACTGAAACACCTGCCCTGAATCTCATGCCCTCAAGTTCCTGCACTGAAACTGATGCCCTGAATCTCATGCCCTGAAACTCATGCCCTGAACCTCATGCCCTGAAACTCAAGCCCTGAATCTCATGCCCTGAAACTCATGCCCTAAATCACATACCCTGAATCTCATGCCCTGAAACTCCTGTACTGAAACACCTGCCCTGAATCTCCTGCCTTGAAAATCATGCCCTGAATCTCATGCCCTGAATCTCATGCTCTGAAACTCGTGCACTGAATCTCATGCCCTCAAGTTCCTGCACTGAAACTCATGCCCTGAATCTCATGCCCTGAAACTCATGCCCTGAATCTCATGCCCTGAAACTCAAGCCCTGAATCTCATGCCCTGAAACTCATGCCCTAAATCACATACCCTGAAACTCCTGCCCTGAAACTCATGCACTGAATCTCATGCCCTGAACCACATGCCCTAAAACTAATGCCCTGAATCATCTGCCCAGAAACTCATGCCCTGAATTACATGCCCTGAAATACCTGCCCTGAATCTCATGCCCTGAAACTCATGCCCTGAATCTCATGCCCTGAAACCCCTGCCCTCAAACTCATGCACTGAAACTCATGCCTTTAATCTCATGCCTTGAAACTCCTGCCCTCAAATTCATGCACTGAAACTCATGCCCTGAATCTCATCCCCTGAAACACCTGCACTGAATCTCATGCCATGAATCTCATATCCTGAAACTGACGCCTTGAATCACATGCCCTGAAACTCCTGCCCTGAAACTCATGCCCTGAAACTCATGCCCTGAACCTCATGCCCTGAAACTCAAGCCCTGAATCTCATGCCCTGAAACTCTTGCCCTAAATCACATACCCTGAAACTCCTGCCCTGAAACTCATGCACTGAAACTCATGCCCTGAATCACATGCCCTAAAACTCCTGCCCTGAATCATCTGCCCAGAAACTCATGCCCTGAATTACATGCCCTGAAATACCTGCCCTGAATCTCATGCCCTGAAACTCATGCCCTGAATCTCTTGCCCTGAAACTCCTGCACTGAAACTCATGCACTGAATCTAATGCCTTGAATCAGATGCCCTAAAACTCCTGCCCTGAATCATCTGCCCTGAAAATCATGCCCTGACTTACATGCCCTGAAACTCCTGCCCTGAAACTCCTGCACTGAAACTCATGCCATGAATCTCATATCCTGAAACTCACGCCCTGAATTACATGCCCTGAAACTCCTGCCCTGAAACTCATGCCCTGAAATTCATGCCCTGAATCTCATGCCCTGAAACTCCTGCACTGAAACACCTGCCCTGAATCTCATGCCCTCAAGTTCCTGCACTGAAACTGATGCCCTGAATCTCATGCCCTGAAACTCATGCCCTGAACCTCATGCCCTGAAACTCAAGCCCTGAATCTCATGCCCTGAAACTCATGCCCTAAATCACATACCCTGAAACTCCTGCCCTGAAACTCATGCACTGAAACTCATGCCCTGAATCACATGCCCTAAAATTCCTGCCCTGAATCATCTGCCCAGAAACTCATGCCCTAAATTACATGCCCTGAAATACCTACCCTGAATCTCATGCCCTGAAACTCATGCTCTGAATCTCATGCCCTGAATCTCATGCCCTGAAACTCCTGCACTGAAACACCTGCCCTGAATCTCCTGCCATGAAAATCATGCCCTGAATCTCATGCCCTGAATCTCATGCTCTGAAACTCGTGCACTGAATCTCATGCCCTCAAGTTCCTGCACTGAAACTCATGCCCTGAATCTCATGCCCTGAAACTCATGCCCTGAACCTCATGCCCTGAAACTCAAGCCCTGAATCTCATGCCCTGAACCACATGCCCTAAAACTAATGCCCTGAATCATCTGCCTAGAAACTCATGCCCTGAATTACATGCCCTGAAATACCTGCCCTGAATCTCATGCCCTGAAACTCATGCCCTGAATCTCATGCCCTGAAAGTCCTGCCCTCAAACTCATGCACTGAAACTCATGCCCTGAATCTCATGCCTTGAAACTCCTGGCCTCAAATTCATGCACTGAAACTCATGCCCTGAATCTCATGCCCTGAAACTCATGCCCTGAATCTCATGCTCTAAAACTCGTGCACTGAATATCATGCCCTCAATTAACTGCACTGAAACTCATGCCCTGAATCTCATGCCCTGAAACTCATGCCCTGAACCTCATGCCCTGAAACTCAAGCCCTGAATCTCGTGCCCTGAAACTCATGCCCTGAATCTCATGCCCTGAATCTCGTGCCCTGAAACTCCTGCACTGAAACACCTGCCCTCAATCTCCTGCCCTGAAAATGAAGCCCTGAATCTCATGCTCTAAAACTCGTGCACTGAATCTCATGCCCTCAATTAACTGCACTGAAACTCATGCCCTGAATCTCATGCCCTGAAACTCATGCCCTGAACCTCATGCCCTGAAACTCAAGCCCTGAATCTCATGCCCTGAAACTCTTGCCCTAAATCACATACCCTGAAACTCCTGCCCTGAAACTCATGCACTGAAACTCATGCCCTGAATCACATGCCCTAAAACTCCTGCCCTGAATCATCTGCCCAGAAACTCATGCCCTGAATTACATGCCCTGAAATACCTGCCCTGAATCTCATGCCCTGAAACTCATGCCCTGAATCTCTTGCCCTGAAACTCCTGCACTGAAACTCATGCACTGAAACTAATGCCCTGAATCACATGCCCTAAAACTCCTGCCCTGAACCATCTGCCCAGAAAATCATGCCCTGAATTACATGCCCTGAAACTCCTGCCCTGAAACTCCTGCACTGAAACTCATGCCATGAATCTCATATCCTGAAACTCACGCCCTGAATTACATGCCCTGAAACTCCTGCCCTGAAACTCATGCCCTGAAATTCATGCCCTGAATCTCATGCCCTGAAACTCCTGCACTGAAACACCTGCCCTGAATCTCCTGCCCTGAAACTCATGCCCTGAATCTCATGACCGGAATCTCATGCTTTGAAACTCGTGCACTGAATCTCATGACCTCAAGTTCCTGCACTGAAACTCATGCCCTGAATCTCATGTCCTGAAACTCCTGCCCTGAATCACCTACCCTGAAACTCATGCCCTGAATCTCATGCCCTGAAACTCCTGCACTGAAACTCATGCCATGAATCTCATATCCTGAAACTCACGCCCTGAATCACATGCCCTGAAACTCCTGCCCTGAAACTCATGCCCTGAAACTCATGCCCTGAATCTCCTGTCCTAAAACTCATGCCCTGAATCTCATGCCCTGAATCTCATGCCCTGAAACTCCTGCACTGAAACACCTGCCCTGAATCTCCTGCCATGAAACTCATGCCCTGAATCTCATGCCATGAATCTCACGCTCTGAATCTCGAACACTGAATCTCATGACCTCAAGTTCCTGCACTGAAACTCATGCCCTGAATCACATGCCCTAAAACTCCTGCCCTGAATCATCTGCCCAGAAACTCATGCCCTGAATTACATGCCCTGAAATTCCTGCCCTGAATCTCATGCCCTGAAACTCATGCCCTGAATCTCATGCCCTGAAACTCCTGCCCTCAAACTCATGGAGTGAAACTCATGCCCTGAATCTCATGCCTTGAAACTCCTGTCCTGAATCACCTGCACTGATCTCATGCCATGAATCTCATATCCTGAAATTTACGCCCTGAATCACATGCCCTGAAACTCCTGCCCTGAAACTCCTGCACTGAAACACCTGCCCTGAATCTCATGCCCTGAAACTCATGCCCTGAACTTCATGCCCTGAAACTCAAGCCCTGAATCTCATGCCCTGAAAATCATGTCCTGAAACTCATGCCCTGAATCACATGCCCTAAAACTCCTGCCCTGAATCAGCTGCCAAGAAACTCATGCCCTGAAACTCCTGCACTGAAACACCTGCCCTGAATCTCCTGCTTTGAAACTCATGCCCTGAATCTCATGCCCTGAATCTCACGCTCTGAAACTCGTGCACTGAATCTCATGACCTCAAGGTCCTGCACTGAAACTCATGCCCTGAATCTCATGTCCTGAAACTCCTGCCCTGAATCACCTACCCTGAAACTCATGCCCTGAATCTCATGCGCTGAAACTCCTGCACTGAAACTCATGCCATGAATCTCATATCCTGAAACTCACGCCCTGAATCCCATGCCCTGAAACTCCTGCCCTGAAACTCATGCCCTGAATCTCCTGTCCTGAAACTCATGCCCTGAATCTCATGCCCTGAAACTCCTGCACTGAAACACCTGCCCTGAATCTCCTGCCCTGAAAATCATGCCCTGAATCTCATGCCCTGAATCTCATGCTCTGAAACTCGTGCACTGAATCTCATGCCCTCAAGTTCCTGCACTGAAACTCATGCCCTGAATCCCATGCCCTGAAACTCATGCCCTAAATTACATGCCCTGAAATACCTACCCTGAATCTCATGCCCTGAAACTCATGCCCTGAATCTCATGTCCTGAATCTCATGCCCTGAAACTCCTGCACTGAAACACCTGTCCTGAATCTCCTGCCTTGAAAATCATGCCCTGAATCTCATGCCCTGAATCTCATGCTCTGAAACTCGTGCACTGAATCTCATGCCCTCAAGTTCCTGCACTGAAACTCATGCCCTGAATCTCATGCCCTGAAACTCATGCCCTGAATCTCATGCCCTGAAACTCAAGCCCTGAATCTCATGCCCTGAAACTCTTGCCCTAAATCACATACCCTGAAACTCCTGCCCTGAAACTCATGCACTGAATCTCATGCCCTGAACCACATGCCCTAAAACTAATGCCCTGAATCATCTGCCTAGAAACTCATGCCCTGAATTACATGCCCTGAAATACCTGCCCTGAATCTCATGCCCTGAAACTCATGCCCTGAATCTCATGCCCTGAAACTCCTGCCCTCAAACTCATGCACTGAAACTCATGCCTTTAATCTCATGCCTTGAAACTCCTGCCCTCAAATTCATGCACTGAAACTCATGCCCTGAATCTCATCCCCTGAAACACCTGCACTGAATCTCATGCCATGAATCTCATATCCTGAAACTGACGCCTTGAATCACATGCCCTGAAACTCCTGCCCTGAAACTCATGCCCTGAAACTCATGCCCTGAATCTCATGCCCTGAATCTCGTGCCCTGAAACTCCTGCACTTAAACACCTGCCCTGAATCTCCTGCCCTGAAAATCATGCCCTGAATCTCATGCTCTAAAACTCGTGCACTGAATCTCATGCCCTCAATTAACTGCACTGAAACTCATGCCCAAAAATTTCATGCCCTGAAACTCATGCCCTGAACCTCATGCCCTGAAACTCAAGCCCTGAATCTCATGCCCTGAAACTCTTGCCCTAAATCACAAACCCTGAAACTCCTGCCCTGAAACTCATGCACTGAACCTCATGCCCTGAATCACATGCCCTAAAACTCTTGCCCTGAATCATCTGCCCAGAAACTCATGCCCTGAATTACATGCCCTGAAATACCTGCCCTGAATCTCATGCCCTGAAATTCATGCCCTGAATCTCATGCCCTGAAACTCCTGCACTGAAACTCATGCCCTGAAACTCATGCCCTGAATCACATGCCCTAAAACTCCTGCCCTGAATCAGCTGCCCAGAAACTCATGCCCTGAATTACATGCCCTGAAATATCTGCCCTGAATCTCATGCCCTGAAACTCATGCCCTAAATCTCATGCCCTGAAACTCCTGCACTCAAACTCATGCACTGAAACTCATGCCCTGAATCTCATGCCTTGAAACTCCTGCCCTCAAACTTATGCACTGAAACTCATGCCCTGAATCTCCTGCGGTGAAACTCATGCCATGAATCTCATATCCTGAAACTCATGCCCTGAATCTCATGCCCTGAATCTCATGCCCAGAAACTCCTGCACTGAAACACCTGCCCTGAATCTCCTGCCCTGAAAATCATGCCCTGAAACTCAAGCCCTGAATCTCATGCACTGAAATTCATGCCCTAAATCTCATACCCTGAATCTCCTGCCCTGAAACTCATGCACTGAAACTCATGCCCTGAATCACATGCCCTAAAACTCCTGCCCTGAATCATCTGCCCAGAAACTCATGCCCTGAATTACATGCCCTGAAATTCCTGCCCTGAATCTCATGCCCTGAAACTCATGCCCTGAATCTCATGCCCTGAAACTCCTGCCCTCAAACTCATGCAGTGAAACTCAAGCCCTGAATTTCATGCCTTGAAACTCCTGTCCTGAATCTCATGCCCTGAAACTCATGCCCTGAATCTCATGCCCTGAAACTCCTGCACTGAAACTCATGCCATGAATCTCATATCCTGAAACTCACGCCCTGAATTACATGCCCTGAAACTCCTGCCTTGAAACGCATGCCCTGAAACTCATTCCCTGAATCTCCTGTCCTAAAACTCATGCCCTGAATCTCATGCCCTGAATCTCATGCCCTGAAACTCCTGCACTGAAACACCTGCCCTGAATCTCCTGCTTTGAAACTCATGCCCTGAATCTCATGCCCTGAATCTCACACTCTGAAACTCGTGCACTGAATCTCATGACCTCAAAGTCCTGCACTGAAACTCATGCCCTGAATCTCATGTCCTGAAACTCCTGCCCTGAATCACCTACCGTGAAACTCATGCCCTGAATCTCATGCCCTGAAACTCCTGCACTTAAACTCATGCCATGAATCTCATATCCTGAAACTCACGCCCTGAATCACATGCCCTGAAACTCCTGCCCTGAAACTCATGCCCTGAAACTCATGCCCTGAAACTCATGCCCTGAATCTCCTGTCCTGAAACTCATGCCCTGAATCTCATGCTCTGAATCTCATGCCCTGAAACTCCTGCACTGAAACACCTGCCCTGAATCTCCTGCCCTGAAAATGAAGCCCTGAATCTCATGCTCTAAAACTCGTGCACTGAATCTCATGCCCTCAATTAACTGCACTGAAACTCATGCCCTGAATCTCATGCCCTGAAACTCATGCCCTGAACCTCATGCCCTGAAACTCAAGCCCTGAATCTCATGCCCTGAAACTCTTGCCCTAAATCACATACCCTGAAACTCCTGCCCTGAAACTCATGCACTGAAACTCATGCCCTGAATCACATGCCCTAAAACTCCTGCCCTGAATCAGCTGCCCAGAAACTCATGCCCTGAATTACATGCCCTGAAATACCTGCCCTGAATCTCATGCCCTGAAATTCATTCCCTGAATCTCATGCCCTGAAACTCCTGCACTGAAACTCATGCCCTGAAACTCATGCCCTGAATCTCATGCCCTGAAACTCCTGCACTGAAACTCATGCCATGTATCTCATATCCTGAAACTCACGCCCTGAATCACATGCCCTGAAACTCCTGCCCTGAAACTCATGCCCTGAAACTCATGCCCTGAAACTCATGCCCTGAATCTCCTGTCCTGAAACTCATGCCCTGAATCTCATGCCCTGAATCTCATGCCCTGAAACTCCTGCACTGAAACACCTGCCCTGAATCTCCTGTCCTGAAAATCATGCCCTGAATCTCATGCCCTGAATCTCCATGCTCTGAAACTCGTGCACTGAATCTCATGCCCTCAAGTTCCTGCACTGAAACTGATGCCCTGAATCTCATGCCCTGAAACTCAAGCCCTGAACCTCATGCCCCTGAAACTCAAGCCCTGAATCTCATGCCCTGTAACTCATGCCCTAAATCATATACCCTGAAACTACTGCCCTGAAACTCATGCACTGAAACTCATGCCCTGAATCACATGCCCTAAAATTCCTGCCCTGAATCATCTGCCCAGAAACTCATGCCCTAAATTACATGCCCTGAAATACCTACGCTGAATCTCATGCCCCTGAAACTCATGCTCTGAATCTCATGCCCTGAATCTCATGCCCTGAAACTCCTGCACTGAAACACCTGCCCTGAATCTCCTGCCTTGAAAATCATGCCCTGAATCTCATGCCCTGAATCTCATGCTCTGAAACTCGTGCACTGAATCTCATGCCCTCAAGTTCCTGCACTGAAACTCATGCCCTGAATCTCATGCCCTGAAACTCATGCCCTGAACCTCATGCCCCTGAAACTCTAAGCCCTGAATCTCATGCCCCTGAAACTCATGCCCTAAATCACATACCCCTGAAACTCCTGCCCCTGAAACTCATGCACTGAATCTCATGCCCTGAACCCACATGCCCTAAAAATAATGCCCTGAATCATCTGCCTAGAAACTCATGCCCTGAATTACATGCCCTGAAATACCTGCCCTGAATCTTCATGCCCTGAAACTCATGCCCTGAATCTCATGCCCTGAAAGTCCTGCCCTCAAACTCATGCACTGAAACTTATGCCCTGAATCTCATGCCTTGAAACTCCTGCCCTCAATTCATGCACTGAAACTCATGCCCTGAATCTCATGCCCTGAAACACCTGCACTGAATCTCATGACATGAATTTCATATCCTGAAACTGACGCCTTGAATCACATGCCCTGAAACTCCTGCCCTGAAACTCATGCCCTGAAACTCATGCCCTGAATCTCATGCCCTGAATCTCGTGCCCTGAAACTCCTGCACTGAAACACCTGCCCTCAATCTCCTGCCCTGAAAATGAAGCCCTGATTCTCATGCTCTAAAACTCGTGCACTGAATATCATGCCCTCAATTAACTGGCACTGAAACTCATGCCCTGAATCTCATGCCCTGAAACTCATGCCCTGAACCTCATGCCCTGAAACTCAAGCCCTGAATCTCATGCCCTGAAACTCTTGCCCTAAATCACATACCCTGAAACTCCTGCCCTGAAACTCATGCACTGAAACTCATGCCCTGAATCACATGCCCTAAAACTCCTGCCCTGAATCATCTGCCCAGAAACTCATGCCCTGAATTACATGCCCTGAAATACCTGCCCTGAATCTCATGCCCTGAAACTCATGCCCTGAATCTCTTGCCCTGAAACTCCTGCACTGAAACTCATGCACTGAAACTAATGCCCTGAATCACATGCCCTAAAACTCCTGCCCTGAATCATCTGCCCAGAAAATCATGCCCTGAATTACATGCCCTGAAACTCCTGCACTGAAACTCATGCCATGAATCTCATATCTTGAAACTCACGCCCCTGAATTACATGCCCTGAAACTCCTGCCCTGAAACTCATGCCCTGAAATTCATGCCCTGAATCTCATGCCCTGAAACTCCTGCACTGAAACACCTGCCCTGAATCTCCTGCCCTGAAACTCATGCCCTGAATCTCATGACCTGAATCTCATGCTTTGAAACTCGTGCACTGAATCTCATGACCTCAAGTTCCTGCACTGAAACTCATGCCCTGAATCTCATGTCCTGAAACTCCTGCCCTGAATCACCTACCCTGAAACTCATGCCCTGAATCTCATGCCCTGAAACTCCTGCACTGAAACTCATGCCATGAATCTCATATCCTGAAACTCACGCCCTGAATCACATGCCCTGAAACTCCTGCCCTGAAACTCATGCCCTGAAACTCATGCCCTGAATCTCCTGTCCTAAAACTCATGCCCTGAATCTCATGCGCTGAATCTCATGCCCTGAAACTCCTGCACTGAAACACCTGCCCTGAATCTCCTGCCATGAAACTCATGCCCTGAATCTCATGCCATGAATCTCACGCTCTGAATCTCGTGCACTGAATCTCATGACCTCAAGTTCCTGCACTGAAACTCATGCCCTGAATCACATGCCCCAAAACTCCTGCCCTGAATCATCTGCCCAGAAACTCATGCCCCTGAATTACATGCCCTGAAATTCATGCCCTGAATCTCATGCCCTGGATCTCATGCCCTGAATCTCATGCCCTGAAACTCCTGCCCTCAAACTCATGGAGTGAAACTCATGCCCTGAATCTCATGCCTTGAAACTCCTGTCCTGAATCACCTGCACTGATCTCATGCCATGAATCTCATATCCTGAAATTTACGCCCTGAATCACATGCCCTGAAACTCCTGCCCTGAAACTCCTGCACTGAAACACCTGCCCTGAATCTCATGCCCTGAAACTCATGCCCTGAACTTCATGCCCTGAAACTCAAGCCCTGAATCTCATGCCCTGAAAATCATGTCCTGAAACTCATGCCCTGAATCACATGCCCTAAAACTGCTGCCCTGAATCAGCTGCCCAGAAACTCATGCCCTGAATTACATGCCCTGAAATACCTGCCCTGAATCTCATGCCCTGAAACTCATGCCCTGAATCTCATGCCCTGAAACTCCTGCCCTCAAACTCATGCACTGAAACTCATGCCCTGAAACTCCTGCACTGAAACTCATGCCATGAATCTCATATCCTGAAACTCATGCCCTGAATCTCATGCCCAGAAAATCATGCCCTGAAACTCATGCCCTGAACCTCATGCCCTGAAACTCAAGCCCTGAATCTCATGCACTGAAACTCATGCCCTAAATCTCATACCCTGAATCTCCTGCCCTGAAACTCATGCACTGAAACTCATGCCCTGAATCACATGCCCTAAAACTCCTGCCCTGAATCATCTGCCCAGAAACTCATGCCCTGAATTACATGCCCTGAAATTCCTGCCCTGAATCTCATGCCCTGAAACTCATGCCCTGAATCTCATGCCCTGAAACTCATGCCCTGAATCTCATGCCCTGAAACTCCTGCACTGAAACTCATGCCATGAATCTCATATCCTGAAACTCACGCCCTGAATTACATGCCCTGAAACTCCTGCCCTGAAACTCATGCCCTGAAATTCATGCCCTGAATCTCATGCCCTGAAACTCCTGCACTGAAACACCTGCCCTGAATCTCATGCCCTCAAGTTCCTGCACTGAAACTGATGCCCTGAATCTCATGCCCTGAAACTCATGCCCTGAACCTCATGCCCTGAAACTCAAGCCCTGAATCTCATGCCCTGAAACTCATGCCCTAAATCACATACCCTGAATCTCATGCCCTGAAACTCCTGTACTGAAACACCTGCCCTGAATCTCCTGCCTTGAAAATCATGCCCTGAATCTCATGCCCTGAATCTCATGCTCTGAAACTCGTGCACTGAATCTCATGCCCTCAAGTTCCTGCACTGAAACTCATGCCCTGAATCTCATGCCCTGAAACTCATGCCCTGAATCTCATGCCCTGAAACTCAAGCCCTGAATCTCATGCCCTGAAACTCATGCCCTAAATCACATACCCTGAAACTCCTGCCCTGAAACTCATGCACTGAATCTCATGCCCTGAACCACATGCCCTAAAACTAATGCCCTGAATCATCTGCCCAGAAACTCATGCCCTGAATTACATGCCCTGAAATACCTGCCCTGAATCTCATGCCCTGAAACTCATGCCCTGAATCTCATGCCCTGAAACCCCTGCCCTCAAACTCATGCACTGAAACTCATGCCTTTAATCTCATGCCTTGAAACTCCTGCCCTCAAATTCATGCACTGAAACTCATGCCCTGAATCTCATCCCCTGAAACACCTGCACTGAATCTCATGCCATGAATCTCATATCCTGAAACTGACGCCTTGAATCACATGCCCTGAAACTCCTGCCCTGAAACTCATGCCCTGAAACTCATGCCCTGAACCTCATGCCCTGAAACTCAAGCCCTGAATCTCATGCCCTGAAACTCTTGCCCTAAATCACATACCCTGAAACTCCTGCCCTGAAACTCATGCACTGAAACTCATGCCCTGAATCACATGCCCTAAAACTCCTGCCCTGAATCATCTGCCCAGAAACTCATGCCCTGAATTACATGCCCTGAAATACCTGCCCTGAATCTCATGCCCTGAAACTCATGCCCTGAATCTCTTGCCCTGAAACTCCTGCACTGAAAACTCATGCACTGAATCTAATGCCCTTGAATCAGATGCCCTAAAACTCCTGCCCTGAATCATCTGCCCTGAAAATCATGCCCTGACTTACATGCCCTGAAACTCCTGCCCTGAAACTCCTGCACTGAAACTCATGCCATGAATCTCATATCCTGAAACTCACGCCCTGAATTACATGCCCTGAAACTCCTGCCCTGAAACTCATGCCCTGAAATTCATGCCCCTGAATCTCATGCCCTGAAACTCCTGCACTGAAACACCTGCCCTGAATCTCATGCCCTCAAGTTCCTGCACTGAAACTGATGCCCTGAATCTCATGCCCTGAAACTCATGCCCTGAACCTCATGCCCTGAAACTCAAGCCCTGAATCTCATGCCCTGAAACTCATGCCCTAAATCACATACCCTGAAACTCCTGCCCTGAAACTCATGCACTGAAACTCATGCCCTGAATCACATGCCCTAAAATTCCTGCCCTGAATCATCTGCCCAGAAACTCATGCCCTAAATTACATGCCCTGAAATACCTACCCTGAATCTCATGCCCTGAAACTCATGCTCTGAATCTCATGCCCCTGAATCTCATGCCCTGAAACTCCTGCACTGAAACACCTGCCCTGAATCTCCTGCCATGAAAATCATGCCCTGAATCTCATGCCCTGAATCTCATGCTCTGAAACTCGTGCACTGAATCTCATGCCCTCAAGTTCCTGCACTGAAACTCATGCCCTGAATCTCATGCCCTGAAACTCATGCCCTGAACCTCATGCCCTGAAACTCAAGCCCTGAATCTCATGCCCTGAAACTCATGCCCTAAATCACATACCCTGAAACTCCTGCCCTGAAACTCATGCACTGAATCTCATGCCCTGAACCACATGCCCTAAAACTAATGCCCTGAATCATCTGCCTAGAAACTCATGCCCTGAATTACATGCCCTGAAATACCTGCCCTGAATCTCATGCCCTGAAACTCATGCCCTGAATCTCATGCCCTGAAAGTCCTGCCCTCAAACTCATGCACTGAAACTCATGCCCTGAATCTCATGCCTTGAAACTCCTGGCCTCAAATTCATGCACTGAAACTCATGCCCTGAATCTCATGCCCTGAAACTCATGCCCTGAATCTCATGCTCTAAAACTCGTGCACTGAATATCATGCCCTCAATTAACTGCACTGAAACTCATGCCCTGAATCTCATGCCCTGAAACTCATGCCCCTGAACCTCATGCCCTGAAACTCAAGCCCTGAATCTCGTGCCCTGAAACTCATGCCCTGAATCTCATGCCCTGAATCTCGTGCCCTGAAACTCCTGCACTTGAAACACCTGCCCTCAATCTCCTGCCCTGAAAATGAAGCCCTGAATCTCATGCTCTAAAACTCGTGCACTGAATCTCATGCCCTCAATTAACTGCACTGAAACTCATGCCTGAATCTCATGCCCTGAAACTCATGCCCTGAACCTCATGCCCTGAAACTCAAGCCCTGAATCTCATGCCCTGAAACTCTTGCCCTAAATCACATACCCTGAAACTCCTGCCCTGAAACTCATGCACTGAAACTCATGCCCTGAATCACATGCCCTAAAACTCCTGCCCTGAATCATCTGCCCAGAAACTCATGCCCTGAATTACATGCCCTGAAATACCTGCCCTGAATCTCATGCCCTGAAACTCATGCCCTGAATCTCTTGCCCTGAAACTCCTGCACTGAAACTCATGCACTGAAACTAATGCCCTGAATCACATGCCCTAAAACTCCTGCCCTGAATCATCTGCCCAGAAAATCATGCCCTGAATTACATGCCCTGAAACTCCTGCCCTGAAACTCCTGCACTGAAACTCATGCCATGAATCTCATATCCTGAAACTCACGCCCCTGAATTACATGCCCTGAAACTCCTGCCCTGAAACTCATGCCCTGAAATTCATGCCCTGAATCTCATGCCCCTGAAACTCCTGCACTGAAACACCTGCCCTGAATCTCCTGCCCTGAAACTCATGCCCTGAATCTCATGACCGGAATCTCATGCTTTGAAACTCGTGCACTGAATCTCATGACCCTCAAGTTCCTGCACTGAAACTCATGCCCTGAATCTCATGTCCTGAAACTCCTGCCCTGAATCACCTACCCTGAAACTCATGCCCTGAATCTCATGCCCTGAAACTCCTGCACTGAAACTCATGCCATGAATCTCATATCCTGAAACTCACGCCCTGAATCACATGCCCCTGAAACTCCTGCCCTGAAACTCATGCCCTGAAACTCATGCCCTGAATCTCCTGTCCTAAAACTCATGCCCTGAATCTCATGCCCTGAATCTCATGCCCTGAAACTCCTGCACTGAAACACCTGCCTGAATCTCCTGCCATGAAACTCATGCCCTGAATCTCATGCCATGAATCTCACGCCTCTGAATCTCGAACACTGAATCTCATGACCTCAAGTTCCTGCACTGAAACTCATGCCCTGAATCACATGCCCTAAAACTCCTGCCCTGAATCATCTGCCCAGAAACTCATGCCCTGAATTACATGCCCTGAAAATTCCTGCCCTGAATCTCATGCCCTGAAACTCATGCCCTGAATCTCATGC
>NW_027277648.1:0-26139 GCF_030028105.1 Mobula birostris
CCTCTCCACATCCACTCTATCTGTGTCCTCCGGTCCACGACTCCCCCACTATAGGAAACATCCTCTCCACATCCATTCTATCTGTGTCCTCTGGTCCTAGACTTCCCCACTACAGGAAACATCCTCCCCACATCCACTCTATCTGTATCCTCTGGTCCTAGACTCCCCCAGTACAGGAAATATCCTCTCCTCATCCACTCTATCTGTGTCCTCTGGTCCTAGACTCCCCCACTACAGGAAACATCTTCTCCACATCCACTCTATCTGTGTCCTCTGGTCCTAGACTCCCCCCACTATAGGAAACACCCTCTCCACATCCACTCTATCTGTAGGCTCCGGTCCTAGACCACCCCATTCCAGGAAACATCCTCTACACATCCACTCTATCTGTGTCCTCTGGTCCTGGACTCCCCCACTACAGGAAACATCCTCTCCACATCCACTCTATCTGTGTCCTCTGGTCCTAGACACCCCACTAAAGGAAACATCCTCTCCACATCCTCTCTATCTGTGTCCTCTGGTCCTAGACTCCCCCACTACAGGAAACATCTTCTCCACATCCACTCTATCTGTGTCCTCTGGTCCTAGACACCCCACTAAAGGAAACATCCTCTCCACATCCTCTCTGTCTGTATCCTCTGCTCCTAGACTCGCCCCACAACAGGAAGCATCATCTCCACATCCACTCTATCGGTGTCCTCTGATCCTAGACTCCCCCACTACAGGAAACATCCTCTCCGAATCCAGTCTATCGGTGTCCTCTGGTCCTAGGCTCCTCCACTACAGGAAGCATCCTCTCCACACACTCAATCTGTGTCCTCTGGTCCACGACTCCCCCACTATAGGAAACATCCTCTCCACATCCACTCTATCTGTGTCCTCTGGTCCTAGACTCCCCCCACTACAGGAAACATCCTCTCCACATCCGTTCTATCTGTGTCCTCTGGTCCTAGACACCCCCACTACGGGAAACATCCTCTCCACATCCACTCTATCTGTGTCCTCTGGTCCGAGACTCCCCCACTACAGGAAACATCCTCTCCACATCCACTCTATCTGTGGCCTCTGGTCCTAGACTCCACCACTACAGGAAACATCCTCTCCACATCCACTCTATATGTGCCCTCTTGACCAAGACACCGTCATGAAACGAAACATCCTCTCCACATCCAGTCTATCAGTGTCCTCCGGTCGAAGACTCCCCCACTATAGGAAACATCCTCTCCACATCCATTCTATCCGTGTCCTCTGGTCCTAGTCTTCCCCACTACAGGAAACATCCTCCCCACATCAACTCTATCTGTATCCTCTGGTCCTAGACTCCCCCAGTACAGGAAACATCCTCTCCTCATCCACTCTATCTGTGTCCTCTGGTCCTAGACTCCCCCACTACAGGAAACATCTTCTCCACATCCACTCTATCTGTGTCCTCTGGTCCTAGACTCCCCCCACTACAGGAAACATCCTCTCCCCATCCACTCTATATGTGTCATCTGGTCCTAGACTCCCCCACTATAGGAAACATCCTCTCCACATCCACTATATCTGTGTCCTCTGGTCCTAGACTCCCCCACTACTGTAAACATCCTCTCCACATCCACTCTATCTGTGTCCTCTGGTCCTAGACTTCCCCACTACAGGATACATCCTCTCGACATCCACTCTATCTGTGTCCTCTGGTCCTAGACTCCCCCCACTACAGGAAACATCCTCTCCACATCCACTCTATCTGTGTCCTCTGGTCCTAGACTCACCCACTATAGGAAATATCTTCTCCACATCCACTCTATCTGTGTCCTCTGGTCCTGGACTCACCCACTATAGGAAACATTATCTCCACATCCACTCTATCTGTGTCCCCCGGTCCTAGACCCCCCCACTACAGGAAACATCCTCTCCGCATCCACTCTATCTGTGTCCTCTGGTCCTAGACTCCCCCACTACAGGAAACATCCTCTCCAAATCCACTCTATCTGTATCCTCTGGTCCTAGACTCCCCCAGTACAGGAAACATCCTCTCCACATCCACTCTATCTGTGTCCTCTGGTCCTAGACTCCCCCACTACAGTAAACATCCTCTCCACATCCACTCTATCTGTGTCCTCTGGTCCTAGACTCCCCTACTATAGGAAACATCCTCTCCACATCCTATCGGTTTCCTCTTGACCAAGACTCCCCCAATATATGAAACTTTCTGTCCACATCTACCCTGTTTCTGTCCCCTGGTCCTTGACTCCCCCATGAGAGGAAATATCCTCTCCACGTCCCATATTTCTGTCCTCTGGTCCCAAATCCCCCCAGTACAGGAAAAATCCTCTGCACACACTCAATCTGTGTCCTCTGGTCCACGACTCCCCCACTATAGGAAACATCCTCTCCACATCCACTCTATCTGTGTCCTCTGGTCCTAGACTCCCCGCACTACAGGAAACATCCTCTCCACATCCGTTCTATCTGTGTCCTCTGGTCCTAGACACCCCCACTACGGGAAACATCCTCTCCACATCCACTCTATCTGTGTCCTCTGGTCCGAGACACCCCCACTACAGGAAACATCCTCTCCACATCCACTCTATCTGTGGCCTCTGGTCCTAGACTCCACCACTATAGGAAACATCCTCTCCACATCCGCTGTATCTGTGTCCTCTGGTCCTAGACTCCCCCACTACAGGAAACATCATCTCCACATCCACTCTATATGTGCCCTCTTGACCAAGACACCGTCATGAAACGAAACATCCTCTCCACATCTACTCTATCTGTGTCCTCTGGTCCTAGACTCTCCCACTGCAGTAAACATCCTCTCCACATCCACTATATCTGTGTCCTCTGGTCCTAGACTCCCCCACTACAGTAAACATCCTCTCCACATCCACTCTATCTGTGTCCTCTGGTCCTAGACTTCCCCACTACAGGATACATCCTCTCGACATCCACTCTATCTGTGTCCTCTGGTCCTAGACTGCCTCACTATAGGAAACATTATCTCCACATCCACTCTATCTGTGTCCTCTGGTCCTGGACTCACCCACTATAGGAAATATCTTCTCCACATCCACTCTATCTGTGTCCTCTGGTCCTGGACTCACCCACTATAGGAAACATTATCTCCACATCCACTCTATCTGTGTCCTCTGGTCCGAGACTCCCTCACTACAGGAAACATCCTCTCCACATCCACTCTATCTGTGTCCACTGGTCCGAGACTCCCCCCACTACAGGAAACATCCTCTCCACATCCACTCTATCTGTGTCCTCCGGTCCACGACTCCCCCACTATAGGAAACATCCTCTCCACATCTATTCTATCTGTGTCCTCTGGTCCTAGACTTCCCCACTACAGGAAACATCCTCCCCACATCCACTCTATCTGTATCCTCTGGTCCTAGACTCCCCCAGTACAGGAAACATCCTCCCCACATCCACTCTATCTGTGTCCTCTGGTCCTAGACTCTCCCACTACAGTAAACATCCTCTCCACATCCACTCTATCTGTGTCCTCTGGTCCTAGACTTCCCCACTACAGGATACATCCTCTCGACATCCACTCTATCTGTGTCCTCTGGTCCGAGACTCCCCCACTATAGGAAACATCATCTCCACATCCACTCTATATGTGCCCTCTTGACCAAGACACCGTCATGAAATGAAACATCCTCTCCACATCCACTCTATCTGTGTCCTCCCGTCCACGACTCCCCCACTATAGGAAACATCCTCTCCACATCCATTCTATCTGTGTCCTCTGGTCCTAGACTTCCCCACTACAGGAAACATCCTCCCCACATCCACTCTATCTGTATCCTCTGGTCCTAGACTCCCCCAGTACAGGAAACATCCTCTCCTCATCCACTCTATCTGTGTCCTCTGGTCCTAGACTCTCCCACTACAGTAAACATCCTCTCCACATCCACTATATCTGTGTCCTCTGGTCCTAGACTCCCCCACTTCAGTAAACATCCTCTCCACATCCACTCTATCTGTGTCCTCTGGTCCTAGACTTCCCCACTACAGGATACATCCTCTTGACATCCACTCTGTCTGTCTCCTCTGGTCCAAGACTCCCCCACTATAGGAAACATTATCTCCACATCCAGTCTATCTGTGTCCTGTGGTCCTGGACTCACCCACTATAGGAAATATCTTCTCCACATCCACTCTATCTGTGTCCTCTGGTCCTCGACTCACCCACTATAGGAAACATTATCTCCACATCCACTCTATCTGTGTCCTCTGGTCCTAGACTCGCCCACTATAGGAAATATCCTCTCCACATCCACTCTATCTGTGTCCTCTAGGCCTAGACTCCCCCACTACAGGAAACATCATCTCCACATCCACTCTATCTGTGTCCTCTGGTCCAAGACTCCCCCACTACAGGAAACATCCTCTCCAAATCCACTGTATCTGTGTCCTCTGGTCCTAGACTTCCCCAGTACAGGAAACATCCTCCCCACATCCACTCTATCTGTATCCTCTGGGCCTAGACTCCCCCAGTACAGGAATCATCCTCTCCTCATCCACTCTATCTGTGTCCTCTGGTCCTAGACTCCCCCACTACAGGAAACATGTCTTCCACATCCACTCTATCTATGTCCTCTGGTCCTAGACTCCCCCCACTACAGGAAACATCCTCTCCACATCCACTCTATCTGTGTCCTCTGGTCTTAGACTCTCCCACTACAGTAAACATCCTCTCGACATCCACTCTATCTGTGTCCTCTGGTCCTAGACTCCCCAACTATAGGAAACATTATCTCCACATCCAGTCTATCTGTGTCCTCCGGTCCTAGACTCACCCACTATAGGAAATATCTTCTCCACATCCACTCTATCTGTGTCCTCTGGTCCTGGACTCCCCACTACAGTAAACATCCTCTCCACATCCACTCTATCTGTGTCCTCTGGTCCTAGACTCCCCCACTACAGGAAACATCCTCTCCACATCCACTCTATCTGTGTCCTCTGGTCCGAGACACCGTCATGAAAAGAAAAATCCTCTCCACATCCACTCTATCTGTGTCCTCCGTCCACGACTCCCCCACTATAGGAAACATCCTCTCCACATCCATTCTATCTGTGTCCTCTGGTCCTAGACTTCCCCACTACAGGAAACATCCTCCCCACATCCACTCTATCGCTGTCCTCTGATCCTAGACTCCCCACTATAGGAAACATCCTCTCCAAATCCAGTCTATCGGTGTCCTCTGGTCCTAGGCTCCTCCACTACAGGAAGCATCCTCTCCACATCCACTCTATCTGTGTCCTCTGGTCCTAGACTCCCCTACTATAGGAAACATCCTCTCCACATCCTATCGGTTTCCTCTTGACCAAGACTCCCCCAATATATGAAACTTTCTGTCCACATCTACCCTGTTTCTGTCCCCTGGTCCTTGACTCCCCCATGAGAGGAAATATCCTCTCCCCGTCCCATATTTGTGTCCTCTGGTCCCAAATCCCCCCAGTACAGGAAAAATCCTCTGCACACACTCAATCTGTGTCCTCTGGTCCACGACTCCCCCACTATAGGAAACATCCTCTCCACATCCACTTTATCTGTGTCCTCTGGTCCTAGACTCCCCCCACTACAGGAAACATCCTCTCCACATCCGTTCTATCTGTGTCCTCTGGTCCTAGACACCCCCACTACGGGAAACATCCTCTCCACATCCACTCTATCTGTGTCCTCTGGTCCGAGACTCCCCCACTACAGGAAACATCCTCTCCACATCCACTCTATTTGTGGCCTCTGGTCCTAGACTCCACCACTATAGGAAACATCCTCTCCATATCCGCTGTATCTGTGTCCTCTGGTCCTAGACTCCCCCACTACAGGAAACATCATCTCCACATCCACTCTATATGTGCCCTCTTGACCAAGACACCGTCATGAAACGAAACATCCTCTCCACATCCACTCTATCTGTGTCCTCTGGTCCTAGACTCCCCCACTACAGGAAACATCCTCTCCACATCCACTCTATCTGTGTCCTCTGGTCCTAGACTCCTCCACTATGGGAAACATCCTCTCCACATCCATTCTATCTGTGTCCTCTGGTCCTAGACTTTCCCACTACAGGAAACATCCTCCCCACATCCACTCTATCTGTGTCCTCTGGTGCTAGACTCCCCCCACTACAGGAAACATCCTCTCCACATCCACTCTATCTGTGTCCTCTGGTCCTAGACTTCCCCACTACAGGATACATCCTCTCGACATCCACTTTATCTGTGTCCTCTGGTCCTAGACTGCCCAACTATAGGAAACATTATCTCCACATCCACTCTATCTGTGCCCTGTGGTCCAAGACTCCCCCCACTACAGGAAACATCCTCTCCACATCCACTCTATCTGTGTCGTCCGGTCCTAGACTTCCCCACTACAGGATACATCCTCTCGACATCCACTCTATCTGTGTCCTCTGGTCCTAGACTGCCCCACTATAGGAAACATTATCTCCACATCCACTCTATCTGTGTCCTCCGGTCCACGACTCCCCCACTATAGGAAACATCCTCTCCACATCTATTCCATCTGTGTCCTCTGGTCCTAGACTTCCCCACTACAGGAAACATCCTCCCCACATCCACTCTATCTGTATCCTCTGGTCCTAGACTCCCCCAGTACAGGAAACATCCTCCCCACATCCACTCTATCTGTGTCCTCTGGTCCTAGACTCTCCCACTACAGTAAACATCCTCTCCACATCCACTCTATCTTTGTCCTCTGGTCCTAGACTTCCCCACTACAGGATACATCCTCTCGACATGCACTCTATCTGTGTCCTCTGGTCCTAGACTCCCCCCACTACAGGAAACATCCTCTCCACATCCGTTCTATCTGTGTCCTCTGGTCCTTGCCTTCCCCACTACAGGAAACATCATCTCCACATCCACTCTATATGTGTGCTCTTGACCAAGACACCGTCATGAAACGAAACATCCTCTCCACATCCACTCTATCTGTGTCCTCCGGTCCACGACTCCCCCACTATAGGAAACATCCTCTCCACATCCATACTATCTGTGTCCTCTGGTCCTAGACATCCCCACTACAGGAAACATCCTCCCCACATCCACTGTATCTGTGTCCTCTGGTCCTAGACTCCCCTACTATAGGAAACATCCTCTCCACATCCTATCGGTTTCCTCTTGACCAAGACTCCCCCAATATATGAAACTTTCTGTCCACATCTACCCTGTTTCTGTCCCCTGGTCCTTGACTCCCCCATGAGAGGAAATATCCTCTCCACGTCCCATATTTGTGTCCTCTGGTCCCAGATCCCCCCAGTACAGGAAAAATCCTCTCCACACACTCAATCTGTGTCCTCTGGTCCTAGACTCCCCCACTACAGGAAACATCCTCTCCACATCCGTTCTATCTGTGTCCTCTGGTCCTAGACACCCCCACTACGGGATACATCCTCTCCACATCCACTCTATCTGTGTCCTCTGGTCCTAGACTCCCCCACTACAGGAAACATCCTCTCCACATCCACTCTATCTGTGGCCTCTGGTCCTAGACTCCACCACTATAGGAAACATCCTCTCCACACCCGCTGTATCTGTGTCCTCTGGTCCTAGACTCCCCCACTACAGGAAACATCATCTCCACATCCACTCTATATGTGCCCTCTTGACCAAGACACCGTCATGAAACGAAACATCCTCTCCACATCTACTCTATCTGTGTCCTCGGGTCCTAGACTCTCCCACTGCAGTAAACATCCTCTCGACATCCACTCTATCTGTGTCCTCTGGTCCTAGACTCCCCCACTACAGTAAACATCCTCTCCACATCCACTCTATCTGTGTCCTCTGGTCCTAGACTTCCCCACTACAGGATACATCCTCTCGACATCCTCTCTATCTGTGTCCTCTGGTCCTAGACTGCCCCACTATAGGAAACATTATCTCCACATCCACTCTATCTGTGTCCTCTGGTCCTGGACTCACCCACTATAGGAAATATCTTCTCCACATCCACTCTATCTGTGTCCTCTGGTCCTGGACTCACCCACTATAGGAAACATTATCTCCACATCCACTCTATCTGTGTCCTCTGGTCCGAGACTCCCTCACTACAGGAAACATCCTCTCCACATCCACTCTATCTGTGTCCACTGGTCCGAGACTCCCCCCACTACAGGAAACATCCTCTCCACATCCACTCTATCTGTGTCCTCCGGTCCACGACTCCCCCACTATAGGAAACATCCTCTCCACATCTATTCTATCTGTGTCCTCTGGTCCTAGACTTCCCCACTACAGGAAACATCCTCCCCACATCCACTCTATCTGTATCCTCTGGTCCTAGACTCCCCCAGTACAGGAAACATCCTCCCCACATCCACTCTATCTGTGTCCTCTGGTCCTAGACTCCCCCACTATAGGAAACATCCTCTCCACATCCACTCTATCTGTGTCCTCTGGTCCTGGACTTCCCCACTACAGGATACATCCTCTCGACATCCACTCTATCTGTGTCCTCTGGTCCGAGACTCCCCCACTATAGGAAACATCATCTCCACATCCACTCTATATGTGCCCTCTTGACCAAGACACCGTCATGAAACGAAACATCCTCTCCACATCCACTCTATCTGTGTCCTCCCGTCCACGACTCCCCCACTATAGGAAACATCCTCTCCACATCCATTCTATCTGTGTCCTCTGGTCCTAGACTTCCCCACTACAGGAAACATCCTCCCCACATCCACTCTATCTGTATCCTCTGGTCCTAGACTCCCCCAGTACAGGAAACATCCTCCCCACATCCACTCTATCTGTGTCCTCTGGTCCTAGACTCTCCCACTACAGTAAACATCCTCTCCACATCCACTCTATCTGTGTCCTCTGGTCCTAGACTTCCCCACTACAGGATACATCCTCTCGACATGCACTCTATCTGTGTCCTCTGGTCCTAGACTCCCCCCACTACAGGAAACATCCTCTCCACATCCGTTCTATCTGTGTCCTCTGGTCCTTGCCTTCCCCACTACAGGAAACATCATCTCCACATCCACTCTATATGTGTGCTCTTGACCAAGACACCGTCATGAAACGAAACATCCTCTCCACATCCACTCTATCTGTGTCCTCCGGTCCACGACTCCCCCACTATAGGAAACATCCTCTCCACATCCATACTATCTGTGTCCTCTGGTCCTAGACATCCCCACTACAGGAAACATCCTCCCCACATCCTATCGGTTTCCTCTTGACCAAGACTCCCCCAATATATGAAACTTTCTGTCCACATCTACCCTGTTTCTGTCCCCTGGTCCTTGACTCCCCCATGAGAGGAAATATCCTCTCCACGTCCCATATTTGTGTCCTCTGGTCCCAGATCCCCCCAGTACAGGAAAAATCCTCTCCACACACTCAATCTGTGTCCTCTGGTCCACGACTCCCCCACTATAGGAAACATCCTCTCCACATCCACTCTATCTGTGTCCTCTGGTCCTAGACTCCCCCCACTACAGGAAACATCCTCTCCACATCCGTTCTATCTGTGTCCTCTGGTCCTAGACACCCCCACTACGGGATACATCCTCTCCACATCCACTCTATCTGTGTCCTCTGGTCCTAGACTCCCCCACTACAGGAAACATCCTCTCCACATCCACTCTATCTGTGGCCTCTGGTCCTAGACTCCACCACTATAGGAAACATCCTCTCCACACCCGCTGTATCTGTGTCCTCTGGTCCTAGACTCCCCCACTACAGGAAACATCATCTCCACATCCACTCTATATGTGCCCTCTTGACCAAGACACCGTCATGAAACAAAACATCCTCTCCACATCTACTCTATCTGTGTCCTCTGGTCCTAGACTCTCCCACTGCAGTAAACATCCTCTCCACATCCACTATATCTGTGTCCTCTGGTCCTAGACTCCCCCACTACAGTAAACATCCTCTCCACATCCACTCTATCTGTGTCTTCTGGTCCTAGACTTCCCCACTACAGGATACATCCTCTCGACATCCTGTCTATCTGTGTCCTCTGGTCCTAGACTGCCCCACTATAGGAAGCATTATCTCCACATCCACTCTATCTGTGTCCTCTGGTCCTGGACTCACCCACTATAGGAAATATCTTCTCCACATCCACTCTATCTGTGTCCTATGGTCCTGGACTCACCCACTATAGGAAACATTATCTCCACATCCACTCTATCTGTGTCCTCTGGTCCGAGACTCCCTCACTACAGGAAACATCCTCTCCACATCCACTCTATCTGTGTCCACTGGTCCGAGACTCCCCCCACTACAGGAAACATCCTCTCCACATCCACTCTATCTGTGTCCTCCGGTCCACGACTCCCCCACTATAGGAAACATCCTCTCCACATCTATTCTATCTGTGCCCTCTGGTCCTAGACTTCCCCACTACAGGAAACATCCTCCCCACATCCACTCTATCTGTATCCTCTGGTCCTAGACTCCCCCAGTACAGGAAACATCCTCCCCACATCCACTCTATCTGTGTCCTCTGGTCCTAGACTCTCCCACTACAGTAAACATCCTCTCCACATCCACTCTATCTGTGTCCTCTGGTCCTGGACTTCCCCACTACAGGATACATCCTCTCGACATCCACTCTATCTGTGTCCTCTGGTCCGAGACTCCCCCACTATAGGAAACATCATCTCCACATCCACTCTATATGTGCCCTCTTGACCAAGACACCGTCATGAAACGAAACATCCTCTCCACATCCACTCTATCTGTGTCCTCCCGTCCACGACTCCCCCACTATAGGAAACATCCTCTCCACATCCATTCTATCTGTGTCCTCTGGTCCTAGACTTCCCCACTACAGGAAACATCCTCCCCACATCCACTCTATCTGTATCCTCTGGTCCTAGACTCCCCCAGTACAGGAAACATCCTCTCCTCATCCACTCTATCTGTGTCCTCTGGTCCTAGACTCCCCCACTACAGGAAACATCTTCTCCACATCCACTCTATCTGTGTCCTCTGGTCCTAGACTCTCCCACTACTGTAAACATCCTCTCCACATCCACTATATCTGTGTCCTCTGGTCCTAGACTCCCCCACTACAGGAAACATCATCTCCACATCCACTATATCTGTGTCCTCTGGTCCTAGACTTCCCCAGTACAGGAAACATCCTCCCCACATCCACTCTATCTGTATCCTCTGGGCCTAGACTCCCCCAGTACAGGAATCATCCTCTCCTCATCCACTCTATCTGTGTCCTCTGGTCCTAGACTCCCCCACTACAGGAAACATGTCTTCCACATCCACTCTATCTGTGTCCTCTGGTCCTAGACTCCCCCCACTACAGGAAACATCCTCTCCACATCCACTCTATCTGTGTCCTCTGGTCTTAGACTCTCCCACTACAGTAAACATCCTCTCGACATCCACTCTATCAGTGTCCTCTGGTCCTAGACTCCCCAACTATAGGAAACATTATCTCCACATCCAGTCTATCTGTGTCCTCCGGTCCTAGACTCATCCACTATAGGAAATATCTTCTCCACATCCACTCTATCTGTGTCCTCTGGTCCTAGACTCCCCCACTACAGGAAACATCCTCTCCACATCCACTCTATCTGTGTCCTCTGGTCCGAGACACCGTCATGAAAAGAAAAATCCTCTCCACATCCACTCTATCTGTGTCCTTCGTCCACGACTCCCCCACTATAGGAAACATCCTCTCCACATCCATTCTATCTGTGTCCTCTGGTCCTAGACTTCCCCACTACAGGAAACATCCTCCCCACATCCACTCTATCGCTGTCCTCTGATCCTAGACTCCCCACTATAGGAAACATCCTCTCCAAATCCAGTCTATCGGTGTCCTCTGGTCCTAGGCTCCTCCACTACAGGAAGCATCCTCTCCACATCCACTCTATCTGTGTCCTCTGGTCCTAGACTCCCCTACTATAGGAAACATCCTCTCCACATCCTATCGGTTTCCTCTTGACCAAGACTCCCCCAATATATGAAACTTTCTGTCCACATCTACCCTGTTTCTGTCCCCTGGTCCTTGACTCCCCCATGAGAGGAAATATCCTCTCCCCGTCCCATATATGTGTGCTCTGGTCCCAAATCCCCCCAGTACAGGAAAAATCCTCTGCACACACTCAATCTGTGTCCTCTGGTCCACGACTCCCCCACTATAGGAAACATCCTCTCCACATCCACTTTATCTGTGTCCTCTGGTCCTAGACTCCCCCCACTACAGGAAACATCCTCTCCACATCCGTTCTATCTGTGTCCTCTGGTCCTAGACACCCCCACTACGGGAAACATCCTCTCCACATCCACTCTATCTGTGTCCTCTGCTCCGAGACTCCCCCACTACAGGAAACATCCTCTCCACATCCACTCTATCTGTGGCCTCTGGTCCTAGACTCCACCACTATAGGAAACATCCTCTCCATATCCGCTGTATCTGTGTCCTCTGGTCCTAGACTCCCCCACTACAGGAAACATCATCTCCACATCCACTCTATATGTGCCCTCTTGACCAAGACACCGTCATGAAACGAAACATCCTCTCCACATCCACTCTATCTGTGTCCTCTGGTCCTAGACTCCCCCACTACAGGAAACATCCTCTCCACATCCACTCTATCTGTGTCCTCTGGTCCTAGACTCCTCCACTATGGGAAACATCCTCTCCACATCCATTCTATCTGTGTCCTCTGGTCCTAGACTTTCCCACTACAGGAAACATCCTCCCCACATCCACTCTATCTGTGTCCTCTGGTGCTAGACTCCCCCCACTACAGGAAACATCCTCTCCACATCCACTCTATCTGTGTCCTCTGGTCCTAGACTTCCCCACTACAGGATACATCCTCTCGACATCCACTTTATCTGTGTCCTCTGGTCCTAGACTGCCCAACTATAGGAAACATTATCTCCACATCCACTCTATCTGTGCCCTGTGGTCCAAGACTCCCCCCACTACAGGAAACATCCTCTCCACATCCACTCTATCTGTGTCGTCCGGTCCTAGACTTCCCCACTACAGGATACATCCTCTCGACATCCACTCTATCTGTGTCCTCTGGTCCTAGACTGCCCCACTATAGGAAACATTATCTCCACATCCACTCTATCTGTGTCCTCCGGTCCACGACTCCCCCACTATAGGAAACATCCTCTCCACATCTATTCTATCTGTGTCCTCTGGTCCTAGACTTCCCCACTACAGGAAACATCCTCCCCACATCCACTCTATCTGTATCCTCTGGTCCTAGACTCCCCCAGTACAGGAAACATCCTCCCCACATCCACTCTATCTGCGTCCTCTGGTCCTAGACTCTCCCACTACAGTAAACATCCTCTCCACATCCACTCTATCTGTGTCCTCTGGTCCTAGACTTCCCCACTACAGGATACATCCTCTCGACATGCACTCTATCTGTGTCCTCTGGTCCTAGACTCCCCCCACTACAGGAAACATCCTCTCCACATCCGTTCTATCTGTGTCCTCTGGTCCTTGCCTTCCCCACTACAGGAAACATCATCTCCACATCCACTCTATATGTGTGCTCTTGACCAAGACACCGTCATGAAACGAAACATCCTCTCCACATCCACTCTATCTGTGTCCTCCGGTCCACGACTCCCCCACTATAGGAAACATCCTCTCCACATCCATACTATCTGTGTCCTCTGGTCCTAGACATCCCCACTACAGGAAACATCCTCCCCACATCCACTGTATCTGTGTCCTCTGGTCCTAGACTCCCCTACTATAGGAAACATCCTCTCCACATCCTATCGGTTTCCTCTTGACCAAGACTCCCCCAATATATGAAACTTTCTGTCCACATCTACCCTGTTTCTGTCCCCTGGTCCTTCACTCCCCCATGAGAGGAAATATCCTCTCCACGTCCCATATTTGTGTCCTCTGGTCCCAGATCCCCCCAGTACAGGAAAAATCCTCTCCACACACTCAATCTGTGTCCTCTGGTCCACGACTCCCCCACTATAGGAAACATCCTCTCCACATCCACTCTATCTGTGTCCTCTGGTCCTAGACTCCCCCCACTACAAGAAACATCCTCTCCACATCCGTTCTATCTGTGTCCTCTGGTCCTAGACACCCCCACTACGGGATACATCCTCTCCACATCCACTCTATCTGTGTCCTCTGGTCCTAGACTCCCCCACTACAGGAAACATCCTCTCCACATCCACTCTATCTGTGGCCTCTGGTCCTAGACTCCCCCACTACAGGAAACATCCTCTCCACATCCACTCTATCTGTGTCCTCTGGTCCGAGACTCCCCCACTACAGGAAACATCCTCTCCACATCCACTCTATCTGTGGCCTCTGGTCCTAGACTCCACCACTATAGGAAACATCCTCTCCACACCCGCTGTATCTGTGTCCTCTGGTCCTAGACTCCCCCACTACAGGAAACATCATCTCCACATCCACTCTATATGTGCCCTCTTGACCAAGACACCGTCATGAAACGAAACATCCTCTCCACATCCACTCTATCTGTGTCCTCTGGTCCTAGACTTCCCCACTACAGGAAACATCCTCCCCACATCCACGCTATCTGTATCCTCTGGTGCTAGACTCCCCCAGTACAGGAAACATCCTCTCCTCATCCACTCTATCTGTGTCCTCTGGTCCTAGACTCCCCCACTACAGGAAACATCTTCTCCACATCCACTCTATCTGTGTCCTCTGGTGCTAGACTACCCCCACTACAGGAAACATCCTCTCCACATCCACTCTATCTGTGTCCTCTGGTCCTAGACTGCCGCACTATAGGAAACATTATCTCCACATCCACTCTATCTGTGCCCTGTGGTCCAAGACTCCCCCCACTACAGGAAACATCCTCTCCACAGTCACTCTATCTGTGTCCTCCGGTCCTAGACTTCCCCAGTACAGGATACATCCTCTCGACATCCACTCTATCTGTGTCCTCTGGTCCTAGACTGCCCCACTATAGGAAACATTATCTCCACATCCACTCTATCTGTGTCCTCTGGTCCTGGACTCACCCACTATAGGAAATATCTTCTCCACATCCACTCTATCTGTGTCCTCTGGTCCTGGACTCACCCACTATAGGAAACATTATCTCCACATCCACTCTCTCTCTGTCCTCTGGTCCTAGACTCGCCCACTATAGGAAACATCTTTTCCACATCCACTCTATCTGTGTCCTCTGGTCCGAGACTCCCGCACTACAGGAAACATCCTCTCCACATCCACTCTATCTGTGCCCTGTGGTCCAAGACTCCCCGCACTACAGGAAACATCCTCTCCACATCCACTCTATCTGTGTCCTCCGCTCCACGACTCCCCCACTATAGGAAACATCCTCTCCACATCTATTCTATCTGTGTCCTCTGGTCCTAGACTTCCCCACTACAGGAAACATCCTCCCCACATCCACTCTATCTGTATCCTCTGGTCCTAGACTCCCCCAGTACAGGAAACATCCTCCCCACATCCACTCTATCTGTGTCCTCTGGTCCTAGACTCTCCCACTACAGTAAACATCCTCTCCACATCCACTCTATCTGTGTCCTCTGGTCCTAGACTTCCTCACTACAGGAAACATCCTCTCCACATCCGTTCTATCTGTGTCCTCTGGTCCTTGCCTTCCCCACTACAGGAAACATCATCTCCACATCCACTCTATATGTGTGCTCTTGACCAAGACACCGTCATGAAACGAAACATCCTCTCCACATCCACTCTATCTGTGTCCTCCGGTCCACGACTCCCCCACTATAGGAAACATCCTCTCCACATCCATACTATCTGTGTCCTCTGGTCCTAGACTTCCCCACTACAGGAAACATCCTCCCCACATCCACTCTATCTGTATCCTCTGGTCCTAGACTCCCCCAGTACAGGAAACATCCTCTCCTCATCCACTCTATCTGTGTCCTCTGGTCCTAGACTCCCCCACTACAGGAAACATCTTCTCCACATCCACTCTATCTGTGTCCTCTGGTCCTAGACTCCCCCCACTGCAGGAAACATCCTCTCCACATCCACTCTATCTGTGTCCTCTGGTCCTAGACTCTCCCACTACAGTAAACATCCTCTCCACATCCACTATATCTGTGTCCTCTGGCCCGAGACTCCCCCACTACAGTAAACATCCTCTCCACATCCACTCTATCTGTGTCCTCTGGTCCTAGACTTCCCCACTACAGGATACATCCTCTCGACATCCACTCTATCTGTGTCCTCTGGTCCTAGACTTCCCCACTATAGGAAACATTATCTCCACATCCAGTCTATCTGTGTCCTCTGGTCCTGGACTCACCCACTATAGGAAATATCTTCTCCACATCCACTCTATCTGCGTCCTCTGGTCCTGGACTCACCCACTATAGGAAACATTATCTCCACATCCACTCTATCTGTGTCCTCTGGTCCTAGACTCGCCCACTATAGGAAATATCCTCTCCACATCCACTCTATCTGTGTCCTCTAGGCCTAGACTCCCCCACTACAGGAAACATCATCTCCACATCCACTCTATCTGTGTCCTCTGGTCCAAGACTCCCCCACTACAGGAAACATCCTCTCCACATCCACTGTATCTGTGTCCTCTGGTACTAGACTTCCCCAGTACAGGAAACATCCTCCCCACATCCACTCTATCTGTATCCTCTGGTCCTAGTCTCCCCCAGTACAGGAAACATCCTCTCCTCATCCACTCTATCTGTGTCCTGTGGTCCTAGACTCCCCCACTACAGGAAACATGTTCTCCACATCCACTCTATCTGTGTCCTGTGGTCCTAGACTCCCCCCACTACAGGAAACATCCTCTCCGCATCCACTCTATCTGTGTTCTCTGGTCCTAGACCCCCCCACTACAGGAAACATTCTCTCCGCATCCACTCTATTTGTGTCCTCTGGTCCTAGACTCCCCCACTACAGGATACATCCTCTCGACATCCACTCTATCTGTGTCCTCTAGTCCTAGACTCCCCCACTACAGGAAACATCCTCTCCACATCCACTCTATCTGTGTCCTCTGGTCCTAGACTCCTCCACTACGGGAAACATCCTCTCCACATCCACTCTATCTGTGTCCTCTGGTCCTGGACTCACCCACTATAGGAAATATCTTCTCCACATCCACTCTATCTGTGTCCTATGGTCCTGGACTCACCCACTATAGGAAACATTATCTCCACATCCACTCTATCTGTGTCCTCTGGTCCGAGACTCCCTCACTACAGGAAACATCCTCTCCACATCCACTCTATCTGTGTCCACTGGTCCGAGACTCCCCCCACTACAGGAAACATCCTCTCCACATCCACTCTATCTGTGTCCTCCGGTCCACGACTCCCCCACTATAGGAAACATCCTCTCCACATCTATTCTATCTGTGTCCTCTGGTCCTAGACTTCCCCACTACAGGAAACATCCTCCCCACATCCACTCTATCTGTATCCTCTGGTCCTAGACTCCCCCAGTACAGGAAACATCCTCCCCACATCCACTCTATCTGTGTCCTCTGGTCCTAGACTCTCCCACTACAGTAAACATCCTCTCCACATCCACTCTATCTGTGTCCTCTGGTCCTGGACTTCCCCACTACAGGATACATCCTCTCGACATCCACTCTATCTGTGTCCTCTGGTCCGAGACTCCCCCACTATAGGAAACATCATCTCCACATCCACTCTATATGTGCCCTCTTGACCAAGACACCGTCATGAAACGAAACATCCTCTCCACATCCACTCTATCTGTGTCCTCCCGTCCACGACTCCCCCACTATAGGAAACATCCTCTCCACATCCATTCTATCTGTGTCCTCTGGTCCTAGACTTCCCCACTACAGGAAACATCCTCCCCACATCCACTCTATCTGTATCCTCTGGTCCTAGACTCCCCCAGTACAGGAAACATCCTCTCCTCATCCACTCTATCTGTGTCCTCTGGTCCTAGACTCCCCCACTACAGGAAACATCTTCTCCACATCCACTCTATCTGTGTCCTCTGGTCCTAGACTCTCCCACTACAGTAAACATCCTCTCCACATCCACTATATCTGTGTCCTCTGGTCCTAGACTCCCCCACTTCAGTAAACATCCTCTCCACATCCACTCTATCTGTGTCCTCTGGTCCTAGACTTCCCCACTACAGGATACATCCTCTTGACATCCACTCTGTCTGTCTCCTCTGGTCCAAGACTCCCCCACTATAGGAAACATTATCTCCACATCCAGTCTATCTGTGTCCTGTGGTCCTGGACTCACCCACTATAGGAAATATCTTCTCCACATCCACTCTATCTGTGTCCTCTGGTCCTGGACTCACCCACTATAGGAAACATTATCTCCACATCCACTCTATCTGTGTCCTCTGGTCCTAGACTCGCCCACTATAGGAAATATCCTCTCCACATCCACTCTATCTGTGTCCTCTAGGCCTAGACTCCCCCACTACAGGAAACATCATCTCCACATCCACTCTATCTGTGTCCTCTGGTCCAAGACTCCCCCACTACAGGAAACATCCTCTCCAAATCCACTGTATCTGTGTCCTCTGGTCCTAGACTTCCCCAGTACAGGAAACATCCTCCCCACATCCACTCTATCTGTATCCTCTGGGCCTAGACTCCCCCAGTACAGGAATCATCCTCTCCTCATCCACTCTATCTGTGTCCTCTGGTCCTAGACTCCCCCACTACAGGAAACATGTCTTCCACATCCACTCTATCTGTGTCCTCTGGTCCTAGACTCCCCCCACTACAGGAAACATCCTCTCCACATCCACTCTATCTGTGTCCTCTGGTCTTAGACTCTCCCACTACAGTAAACATCCTCTCGACATCCACTCTATCTGTGTCCTCTGGTCCTAGACTCCCCAACTATAGGAAACATTATCTCCACATCCAGTCTATCTGTGTCCTCCGGTCCTAGACTCATCCACTATAGGAAATATCTTCTCCACATCCACTCTATCTGTGTCCTCTGGTCCTGGACTCCACACTACAGTAAACATCCTCTCCACATCCACTCTATCTGTGTCCTCTGGTCCTAGACTCCCCCACTACAGGAAACATCCTCTCCACATCCACTCTATCTGTGTCCTCTGGTCCGAGACACCGTCATGAAAAGAAAAATCCTCTCCACATCCACTCTATCTGTGTCCTCCGTCCACGACTCCCCCACTATAGGAAACATCCTCTCCACATCCATTCTATCTGTGTCCTCTGGTCCTAGACTTCCCCACTACAGGAAACATCCTCCCCACATCCACTCTATCGCTGTCCTCTGATCCTAGACTCCCCACTATAGGAAACATCCTCTCCAAATCCAGTCTATCGGTGTCCTCTGGTCCTAGGCTCCTCCACTACAGGAAGCATCCTCTCCACATCCACTCTATCTGTGTCCTCTGGTCCTACACTCCCCTACTATAGGAAACATCCTCTCCACATCCTATCGGTTTCCTCTTGACCAAGACTCCCCCAATATATGAAACTTTCTGTCCACATCTACCCTGTTTCTGTCCCCTGGTCCTTGACTCCCCCATGAGAGGAAATATCCTCTCCCCGTCCCATATTTGTGTGCTCTGGTCCCAAATCCCCCCAGTACAGGAAAAATCCTCTGCACACACTCAATCTGTGTCCTCTGGTCCACGACTCCCCCACTATAGGAAACATCCTCTCCACATCCTCTTTATCTGTGTCCTCTGGTCCTAGACTCCCCCCACTACAGGAAACATCCTCTCCACATCCGTTCTATCTGTGTCCTCTGGTCCTAGACACCCCCACTACGGGAAACATCCTCTCCACATCCACTCTATCTGTGTCCTCTGCTCCGAGACTCCCCCACTACAGGAAACATCCTCTCCACATCCACTCTATCTGTGGCCTCTGGTCCTAGACTCCACCACTATAGGAAACATCCTCTCCATATCCGCTGTATCTGTGTCCTCTGGTCCTAGACTCCCCCACTACAGGAAACATCATCTCCACATCCACTCTATATGTGCCCTCTTGACCAAGACACCGTCATGAAACGAAACATCCTCTCCACATCCACTCTATCTGTGTCCTCTGGTCCTAGACTCCCCCACTACAGGAAACATCCTCTCCACATCCACTCTATCTGTGTCCTCTGGTCCTAGACTCCTCCACTATGGGAAACATCCTCTCCACATCCATTCTATCTGTGTCCTCTGGTCCTAGACTTTCCCACTACAGGAAACATCCTCCCCACATCCACTCTATCTGTGTCCTCTGGTGCTAGACTCCCCCCACTACAGGAAACATCCTCTCCACATCCACTCTATCTGTGTCCTCTGGTCCTAGACTTCCCCACTACAGGATACATCCTCTCGACATCCACTTTATCTGTGTCCTCTGGTCCTAGACTGCCCAACTATAGGAAACATTATCTCCACATCCACTCTATCTGTGCCCTGTGGTCCAAGACTCCCCCCACTACAGGAAACATCCTCTCCACATCCACTCTATCTGTGTCGTCCGGTCCTAGACTTCCCCACTACAGGATACATCCTCTCGACATCCACTCTATCTGTGTCCTCTGGTCCTAGACTGCCCCACTATAGGAAACATTATCTCCACATCCACTCTATCTGTGTCCTCCGGTCCACGACTCCCCCACTATAGGAAACATCCTCTCCACATCTATTCTATCTGTGTCCTCTGGTCCTAGACTTCCCCACTACAGGAAACATCCTCCCCACATCCACTCTATCTGTATCCTCTGGTCCTAGACTCCCCCAGTACAGGAAACATCCTCCCCACATCCACTCTATCTGTGTCCTCTGGTCCTAGACTCTCCCACTACAGTAAACATCCTCTCCACATCCACTCTATCTGTGTCCTCTGGTCCTAGACTTCCCCACTACAGGATACATCCTCTCGACATGCACTCTATCTGTGTCCTCTGGTCCTAGACTCCCCCCACTACAGGAAACATCCTCTCCACATCCGTTCTATCTGTGTCCTCTGGTCCTTGCCTTCCCCACTACAGGAAACATCATCTCCACATCCACTCTATATGTGTGCTCTTGACCAAGACACCGTCATGAAACGAAACATCCTCTCCACATCCACTCTATCTGTGTCCTCCGGTCCACGACTCCCCCACTATAGGAAACATCCTCTCCACATCCATACTATCTGTGTCCTCTGGTCCTAGACATCCCCACTACAGGAAACATCCTCCCCACATCCACTGTATCTGTGTCCTCTGGTCCTAGACTCCCCTACTATAGGAAACATCCTCTCCACATCCTATCGGTTTCCTCTTGACCAAGACTCCCCCAATATATGAAACTTTCTGTCCACATCTACCCTGTTTCTGTCCCCTGGTCCTTGACTCCCCCATGAGAGGAAATATCCTCTCCACGTCCCATATTTGTGTCCTCTGGTCCCAGATCCCCCCAGTACAGGAAAAATCCTCTCCACACACTCAATCTGTGTCCTCTGGTCCACGACTCCCCCACTATAGGAAACATCCTCTCCACATCCACTCTATCTGTGTCCTCTGGTCCTAGACTCCCCCCACTACAGGAAACATCCTCTCCACATCCGTTCTATCTGTGTCCTCTGGTCCTAGACACCCCCACTACGGGATACATCCTCTCCACATCCACTCTATCTGTGTCCTCTGGTCCTAGACTCCCCCACTACAGGAAACATCCTCTCCACATCCACTCTATCTGTGGCCTCTGGTCCTAGACTCCACCACTATAGGAAACATCCTCTCCACACCCGCTGTATCTGTGTCCTCTGGTCCTAGACTCCCCCACTACAGGAAACATCATCTCCACATCCACTCTATATGTGCCCTCTTGACCAAGACACCGTCACGAAACGAAACATCCTCTCCACATCCACTCTATCTGTGTCCTCTGGTCCTAGACTTCCCACTACAGGAAACATCCTCCCCACATCCACGCTATCTGTATCCTCTGGTGCTAGACTCCCCCAGTACAGGAAACATCCTCTCCTCATCCACTCTATCTGTGTCCTCTGGTCCTAGACTCCCCCACTACAGGAAACATCTTCTCCACATCCACTCTATCTGTGTCCTCTGGTGCTAGACTCCCCCCACTACAGGAAACATCCTCTCCACATCCACTCTATCTGTGTCCTCTGGTCCTAGACTGCCGCACTATAGGAAACATTATCTCCACATCCACTCTATCTGTGCCCTGTGGTCCAAGACTCCCCCCACTACAGGAAACATCCTCTCCACATCCACTCTATCTGTGTCCTCCGGTCCTAGACTTCCCCAGTACAGGATACATCCTCTCGACATCCACTCTATCTGTGTCCTGTGGTCCTGGACTCGCCCACTATAGGAAACATCTTTTCCACATCCACTCTATCTGTGTCCTCTGGTCCGAGACTCCCGCACTACAGGAAACATCCTCTCCACATCCACTCTATCTGTGCCCTGTGGTCCAAGACTCCCGCACTACAGGAAACATCCTCTCCACATCCACTCTATCTGTGTCCTCCGGTCCACGACTCCCCCACTATAGGAAACATCCTCTCCACATCTATTCTATCTGTGTCCTCTGGTCCTAGACTTCCCCACTACAGGAAACATCCTCCCCACATCCACTCTATCTGTATCCTCTGTCCTAGACTCCCCCAGTACAGGAAACATCCTCCCCACATCCACTCTATCTGTGTCCTCTGGTCCTAGACTCTCCCACTACAGTAAACATCCTCTCCACATCCACTCTATCTGTGTCCTCTGGTCCTAGACTTCCCCACTACAGGAAACATCCTCTCCACATCGTTCTATCTGTGTCCTCTGGTCCTTGCCTTCCCCACTACAGGAAACATCATCTCCACATCCACTCTACATGTGTGCTCTTGACCAAGACACCGTCATGAAACGAAACATCCTCTCCACATCCACTCTATCTGTGTCCTCCGGTCCACGACTCCCCCACTATAGGAAACATCCTCTCCACATCCATACTATCTGTGTCCTCTGGTCTAGACTTCCCCACTACAGGAAACATCCTCCCCACATCCACTCTATCTGTATCCTCTGGTCCTAGACTCCCCCAGTACAGGAAACATCCTCTCCTCATCCACTCTATCTGTGTCCTCTGGTCCTAGACTCCCCCACTACAGGAAACATCTTCTCCACATCCACTCTATCTGTGTCCTCTGGTCCTAGACTCCCCCACTGCAGGAAACATCCTCTCCACATCCACTCTATCTGTGTCCTCTGGTCCTAGACTCTCCCACTACAGTAAACATCCTCTCCACATCCACTATATCTGTGTCCTCTGGCCGAGACTCCCCCACTACAGTAAACATCCTCTCCACATCCACTCTATCTGTGTCCTCTGGTCCTAGACTTCCCCACTACAGGATACATCCTCTCGACATCCACTCTATCTGTGTCCTCTGGTCCTAGACTTCCCCACTATAGGAAACATTATCTCCACATCCAGTCTATCTGTGTCCTCTGGTTCCTGGACTCACCCACTATAGGAAATATCTTCTCCACATCCACTCTATCTGCGTCCTCTGGTCCTGGACTCACCCACTATAGGAAACATTATCTCCACATCCACTCTATCTGTGTCCTCTGGTCCTAGACTCGCCCACTATAGGAAATATCCTCTCCACATCCACTCTATCTGTGTCCTCTAGGCCTAGACTCCCCCACTACAGGAAACATCATCTCCACATCCACTCTATCTGTGTCCTCTGGTCCAAGACTCCCCCACTACAGGAAACATCCTCTCCACATCCACTGTATCTGTGTCCTCTGGTACTAGACTTCCCCAGTACAGGAAACATCCTCCCCACATCCACTCTATCTGTATCCTCTGGTCCTAGTCTCCCCCAGTACAGGAAACATCCTCTCCTCATCCACTCTATCTGTGTCCTGTGGTCCTAGACTCCCCACTACAGGAACATGTTCTCCACATCCACTCTATCTGTGTCCTGTGGTCCTAGACTCCCCCCACTACAGGAAACATCCTCTCCACATCCACTCTATCTGTGTCCTCTGGTCCTAGACTCCTCCACTACGGGAAACATCCTCTCCACATCCACTCTATCTGTGTCCTCTGGTCCGAGACACCGTCATGAAACGAAAAATCCTCTCCACATCCACTCTATCTGTGTCCTCTGGTCAAGACACCCCCACTATAGGAAACACCCTCTCTACATCCACTCTATCTGTGCCCTGTGTTCCAAGACTCCCCCCACGACAGGAAACATCCTCTCCACATCCACTCTATCGCTGTCCTCTGATCCTAGACTCCCCCACTATAGGAAACATCCTCTCCAAATCCAGTCTATCGGTGTCCCCTGGTCCTAGGCTCCTCCACTACAGGAAGCATCCTCTCCACATCCACTCTATCTGTGTCCTCTGGTCCTAGACTCCCTACTATAGGAAACATCCTCTCCACATCCTATCGGTTTCCTCGTGACAAGACTCCCCAATATATGAAACTTTCTGTCCACATCTACCTGTTTCTGTCCCCCTGGTCCTTGACTCCCCCATGAGAGGAAATATCCTCTCCACGTCCCATATTTGTGTCCTCTGGTCCCAGATCCCCCCAGTACAGGAAAAATCCTCTCCACACACTCAATCTGTGTCCTCTGGTCCACGACTCCCCACTATAGGAAACATCCTCTCCACATCCACTCTATCTGTGTCCTCTGGTCCTAGACTCCCCACACTACAGGAAACATCCTCTCCACATCCGTTCTATCTGTGTCCTCTGGTCCTAGACACCCCCACTACGGGAAACATCCGCTCCACATCCACTCTATCTGTGTCCTCTGGTCCTAGACTCCCCCACTACAGGAAACATCCTCTCCACATTTACTCTATCTGTGGCCTCTGGTCCTAGACTCCAACACTATAGGAAACAGCCTCTCCACATCCGCTGTATCTGTGTCCTCTGGTCCTAGACTCCCGCACTACAGGAAACATCATCTCCACATCCACTCTATATGTGCCCTCTTGACCAAGACACCGTCATGAAACAAAACATCCTCTCCACATCCACTCTATCTGTGTCCTCTGGTCCTAGACTCCCCACTACAGGAAACATCTTCTCCACATCCACTCTATCTGTGTCCTCTGGTGCTAGACTCCCCCCACTACAGGAAACATCCTCTCCACATCCACTCTATCTGTGTCCTCTGGTCCTAGACTTCCCCACTACAGGATACATCCTCTCGACATCCACTCTATCTGTGTCCTCTGGTCCTAGACTGCCCACTATAGGAAACATTATCTCCACATCCACTCTATCTGTGCCCTGTGGTCCAAGACTCCCCCACTACAGGAAACATCCTCTCCACATCCACTCTATCTGTGTCCTCCGGTCCACGACTCCCCCACTATAGGAAACATCCTCTCCACATCTATTCTATCTGTGTCCTCTGGTCCTAGACTTCCCCACTACAGGAAACATCCTCCCCACATCCACTCTATCTGTATCCTCTGGTCCTAGACTCCCCCAGTACAGGAAACATCCTCCCCACATCCACTCTATCTGTGTCCTCTGGTCCTAGTCTCTCCCACTACAGGAAACATCCTCTCCTCATCCACTCTATCTGTGTCCTCTGGTCTTAGACTCTCCCACTACAGTAAACATCCTCTCCACATCCACTCTATCTGTGTCCTCTGGTCTTAGACTCTCCCACTACAGTAAACATCCTCTCCACATCCACTCTATCTGTGTCCTCTGGTCCTAGACTTCCCCACTACAGGATACATCCTCTCGACACCCACTCTATCTGTGTCCTCTGGTCCTAGACTCCCCCCACTACAGGAAACATCCTCTCCACATCCGTTCTATCTGTGTCCTCTGGTCCTAGACTTCCCCACTACAGGAAACATCATCTCCACATCCACTCTATATGTGTCCTCTTGACCAAGACACCGTCATGAAATGAAACATCCTCTCCACATCCAGTCTATCTGTGTCCTCCGGTCCACGACTCCCCCACTATAGGAAACATCCTGTCCACATCCATTCTATCTGTGTCCTCTGGTCCTAGACTTCCCCACTACAGGAAACATCCTCCCCACATCCACTCTATCTGTATCCTCTGTTCCTAGACTCCCCCAGTACAGGAAACATCCTCTCCTCATCCACTCTATCTGTGT
>NW_027277649.1:0-26138 GCF_030028105.1 Mobula birostris
AGACAAATTATGAACAGTCAGTCAGTCAGTCTCTCTCTGACTCTGTCTCTCTCTCTCTCTCTCTCTCCCTCTCTCCCTTCCTCTCTCTCCCTCTCTCCCTCCCTCTCCCTCTCTCAAGCTGTTGGTGCTGTACAGCTCTCTCTGTCCCACAGCCGGGGTTCTTAGAGGCACGGTCCATAATGAAAAGAACTTAAGGTTCCATCACAGTGTGGACCCCCACCCGGCCTCACCCCAAACCCCCCCTGCCCTCTCTCTCCCTGACCCGGGGACCGCCCAGAGGCCAGGTACACACACCCAGCCTCCTCCCCCAAGCACCAGCCCCCTCCCTTCTGGGGCCTGAGGGAGGGTGGGCAGGTTCCACCGGCTTCATGGGTGTGTGAATCAGTGTGTAGTGGTGCGTGCGTGCAAGACCGTAAGATATAGGAGCAGAATCAGGCCACTCAGCCCATCGAGTCTGCCCCGCCATTCCAACATGGCTGATTTGTTATCCCTCTCAAACTCCACTGTCCTGCCTTTGACGCCCCGACCGACCACTTCAAACACACCCAGTGACACGGACGCCACACATTTCGCCACCCTCTGGGGTGAGGAATTCCTCCCCGTCTCCGTTCTAACCGGGCGCCCCTCTGTTCCGAGGCAGTGCCCTCTCCCCACCCACTCTGTCAAGGTACATGTCCACAGATCCCTGAAAGTTGCCTCACAGGTGGATAGGGTAGTTAAGAAAGCTTATGGGGTGTTAGCTTTCATAAGTCGAGGGATAGAGTTTAAGAGTCGTGAGGTAATGAAGCAGCTCTATAAAACTCTGGTTAGGCCACACTTGGAGTATTGTGTCCAGTTCTGGTCACCTCACTATAGGAAGGATGTGGAAGCATTGGAAAGGGTCCAGAGGAAATTTACCAGGATGCTGCCTGGTTTAGAAAGTATGCATTATGATCAGAGATTAAGGGAGCTAGGGCTTTACTCTTTGGAGAGAAGGAGGATGAGAGGAGACATGATAGAGGTGTACAAGATAATAAGAGGAATAGATAGAGTGGATAGCCAGCGCCTCTTCCCCAGGGCACCACTGCTCAATACAAGAGGACATGGCTTTAAGGTAAGGGGTGGGAAGTTGAAGGGGGATATTAGAGGAAGGTTTTTTACTCAGAGAGTGGTTGGTGCGTGGAATGCACTGCCTGAGTCAGTGGTGGAGGCAGATACACTAGTGAAGTTTAAGAGACTACTAGACAGGTATATGGAGGAATTTAAGGTGGGGGGTTATCTGGGAGGCAGGGTTTGAGGGTCGGCACAACATTGTGGGCCGAAGGGCCTGTACAGTGATGTACTATTCTATGTTCTTTCGATTAGCTCTCCCTCCCCCCCCCCCCCCGACCTCCCACCCAACCATCTAAACTCCAGCGAGTACAGGTGGCCGGTGGGGTGAAGGTCCGTCCCTTACCAGAGAAAGTGTGAGGGTCTCCTTTCCTCCGCCGGCCTGCGGCCTAGCTCCCCCCCCACCGATCGGGATCACGAGAAGCCGCGGGAGCGGGCGGCGGATGGTGGTACGATCACACGGCCCGGTTCTGCGACCTCTGGCGCCAGGCAGAGGATCTCTGAAGGGCATCGATAGCGGCTGGGGAGGGGTCACCCACCTTGTGAGGACACGCAGCCCAGACGCTGGCAAAATGTCAAAAGGCCACGACGTTCCTGGTCGTAATGACGATCAGAGCCGTCAAACCTGCCCCATATCATGACTCCTTTCTCCCCGGGATCTCGTGAACCGTCTCTGGATCGACAAGGGGCTGAGGGTACTCCATGTGAGGCCTCACCAGTGCTCTGTAAAGCCTCAACATTACATCCTTGCTTTTATATTCCAGTCCCCCGCAAATGAATGATAACATACATTTGCCTTCCTCACCACTGACTCTACCTGCAAATTAACCTTCAGGGAATGTTGCACAAGCACTCCCACGTCCCTTTGCCCCTCAGATTTTTAAAAGTTTTGTGTGTGTGTGTGTCTGTCTGTCTGTCCATACACTGACTATGAAGGAATCTTCGCTCCATCCCTTTTCTGTTACCTTAACTCCCCGTTCATTCAGCTGATCGGTCTGATGGGGGGCAGGAGACGGGGGTCCCGGTGGGTCTGACGGGAGACGGGGTCCCGGTGGGTCTGACGTGAGTGGGAGACGGGGTCCCGATGGGTCTGACGGAAGACAGGGTCCCGGTGGGTCTGACGGGAGACGGGGTCCCGGTGGGTCTGACGGGAGACGGGGTCCCGGTGGGTCTGACGGGAGACGGGGTCCCGGTGGGTCTGACGGGAGACGGGGTCCCGGTGGGTCTGACGGAAGACGGGGTTCCGGTGGGTCTGACGGGGGCGGGAGACGGGGTCCCGGTGGGTCTGACGGGAGACGGGGTCCCGGTGGGTCTGACGGGAGACGGGGTCCCGGTGGGTCTGACGGGAGACGGGGTTCCGGTGGGTCTGACGGGGGCGGGAGACGGGGTCCCGGTGGGTCTGACGGGGGCGGGAGACGGCGGTCCCGGTGGGTCTGACGGGAGACGGGGTCCCGGTGGGTCTGACGGGAGACGGGGTCCTGGTGGGTCTGACGGGAGACGGGGTCCCGGTGGGTCTGACGGGGGCGGGAGACGGGGTCCCGGTGGGTCTGACGGAAGACGGGGTCCCGGTGGGTCTGGCGGGAGACGGGGTCCCGGTGGGTCTGACGGGAGACGGGGTCCAGGTGGGTCTGACGGGAGACGGGGTCCCGGTGGGTCTGACGGGAGACGGGGTCCTGGTGGGTCTGACGGGAGACGGGGTCCCGGTGGGTCTGACGGGGGCGGGAGACGGGGTCCCGGTGGGTCTGACGGGAGTCGGGGTCCCGGTGGGTCTGACGGGAGACGGGGTCCCGGTGGGTCTGATGGGAGACGGGGTCCCGGTGGGTCTGACGGGAGCGAGAGACGGGGTCCCGGTGGGTCTGACGGGTGACGGGGTCCCGGTGGGTTTGACGGGAGACAGTGTCCCGGTGGGTCTGACGGGTGACGGGGTCCCGGTGGGTCTGACGGGAGACGGGGTCCTGGTGTGAGAGGGGAACCGGTTAAAGTGTGAGTAGTTTTGACTTGGATATGTTGCCAATATCTGGTGAAGTCTCTCCCCCTCCACTCCCCTCCATCTCACCCGCATCCTGAATTTCCCCCCCTCCCTCTTCACCACCTGACCCCAGCCCTCAACCTCTGATCGCCCGTGACTGCAGTGGAGGGTGCGCACCCTGACCCCTGACCTTGACCCCACTGACTGAACCGGTGTTGCAGGGTCGGAGGTCGGCGCCGAGATGCTCCGGTGCGAGTTCTGCAGGTGCCTGGAACCGGCGGACAAGTTCAAGAGGTCAAAACGTTTCTGTTCCATGGCCTGTGCCAAGAGGTGAGGGGTCAGGGGTCAGGGGGCAGTGCTCAACGATCCTCTCCCTCTTTCTCTGCCCCCGCGTTGTCTGTGTTCCCTCTGCCTTCCCGTCGGAATGTATCCGCTGTCCCGCGATTCCACGCCGGTCTCCCGTCTGACTGTGTTTCCCAACCCGCTGCCCGTCTCCCGGTCTGGATGTCTCCTTCGCTTGTCTCCCGGCCTCACCCTGTCTCCCCGTCTGTCTGTATCCCTCCGCCCGTCTCTTCGCTCTTGACTGTTCTCTGGCCTCCCCTGGTCGGACTGTGCCCGGTCCCGCAGGTACAACGTGAGCTGTCGGAAGGGCGTGCGCCGTTTCACGGTCGAACGGGTGGACCCCATGCCCAAGGAGGCAGTGACTCGCCTGGCCCGCAGATCGTCGCGACGGGAGAGCGGCGACGCCCTGCGCAGCCCCCTGCACAAGCGGCTCGCCAAGGTAACACGGCACCCGTCTCCGTCCCGACCCCCGTCTGCCCGTCCCCACCCCATCCTCCCGTCCCCACCCCGTCCTCCCATCCCGACCCCCGTCCTCCCATCCCGACCCCCGTCCTACCGTCCCCGTCCCCACCCCGTCCTCCCGTCCCCGTCCCCACCCCGTCCTCCCGTCCCCACCCCGTCCTCCCGTCCCGACCCCCGTCCCCCCGTCTCCGTCCCGACCCCCGTCCGCCCGTCCCCGTCCCCACCCCGTCCTCCTGTCCCGACCCCCGTCCTCCCATCCCCCTCTCCGTCCCCACCCCGTCCTCCCGTCCTCCTCTCCATCCCGACCCCCGTCCCCCATCCACCTCTCCGTCCCCACCCCCGTCCTCCCATCCCCCTCTCCGTCCCCACCCCGTCCTCCCGTCCTCTCGTCCTCCTCTCCATCCCGACCCCCATCCCCATCCACCTCTCCGTCCCCACCCCCGTCCTCCCATCCCCCTTTCCGTCCCCACCCCGTCCTCCCGTCCCGACCCCCGTCCCCGTCTCCGTCCCCACCCCCATCCCCGTCTCCGTCCCGACCCCCGTCCGCCCGTCCCCCTCTCCGTCCCCACCCCGTCCTCCCGTCCCCACCCCGTCCTCCTGTCCCGACCCCGTCCTCCTGTCCTCCTCTCCATCCCGACCCCCGTCCGCCCATCCCCGTCTCCGTCCCGACCCCCATCCTCCCGTCCCCACCCCGTCCTCCTGTCCCGACCCCTGTCCTACCGTCCCCCTCTCCGTCCCCACCCCGTCCTCCTGTCCTCCTCTCCGTCCCCACCCCCGTCCTCCCATCCCCCTCTCCGTCCCCACCCCGTCCTCCCGTCCTCCTCTCCATCCCGACCCCCGTCCCCCGTCCACCTCTCCGTCCCCACCCCCGTCCTCCCATCCCCCTCTCCGTCCTGACCCCCGTCCTCCTGTCCCCACTTCCGTGCCCCTCTCCGTCCCGACCCCCGTCCCCCGTCCACCTCTCCGTCCCCCCATCCTCCTCTCCGTCCCGACCCCCGTCCTCCCGTCCCCACCTCCGTGCCCCTCTCCGACCTGTCCCCCGTCCACCTCTCCGTCCCCACCCCCGTCCTCCCATCCCCCTCTCCGTCCCGACCCCCGTCCCCCGTCCCCCTCTCCGTCCCGACCCCGTCCCCCGTCCCCCCCTGTCCTCCCATCCACCTCTCCGTCCCGACCCTCGTCCTTCTGTCCCCCCCGTCCTCCCATCCCCCTCTCCGTCCCGACCCCCGTCCTCCCGGCCCCCTCTCTGTCCTCCCATCCCCCCGTCCTCCCATCCCGACCCCTGTCCTACCGTCCCTCTCTCTGTCCCTACCCCGTCCCCCTTCCCGTTCTGACCCCCATCCTCCAGTCCCCACCTGTCCCGTCCCCCTCTCTGTCCCCACCCCGTCCTCCTGTCCCCACCTCCGTGCCCCTCTCCGTCCCGACCCCCGTCCCCCGTCCACCTCTCCCACACCCCCGTCCTCCCATCCACCTCTCTGTCCCGACCTTCGTCCTCCCGTCCCCACCCCGTCATCCTGTCCTCACCCCGTCCTCCTGTCCCCACCTCCGTCCTCCTGACCCCACCTCCGTGCCCCTCTCCGTCCCGACCCCCGACCCCGTCCACCTCTCCGTCCCCACCCCCATCCTCCCATCCACCTCTCCGTCCCGACCCCTGTCCTCCCGTCCCCACCCCGTCCTCCTGTCCCCAATTCCGTGCCCCTCTCCGTCCCAACCACCGTCTCCCGTCCCCACCCCCGTTCTCCCATCCACCTCTCCGTCCCGACCCTCATCCTCCCGTCCCCCCCGTCCTCCCATCCACCTCTCCATCCCGACCCTCGTCCTCCCATCCCCACCCCGTCCTCCTGTCCGCACCTCCGTGCCCCTCTCCGTCCCGACCCCAGTCCTCGCCTCTGTCCCGTCCCCCTCTCTGTCCCCACCCCCGTCCTCCCATCCTCCTCTCCGTCCCGACCCCTGTCCTCCCGTCCCCCTCTCCGTCCTCCCATCCCCCTCTCCGTCCTCCCATCCCCTCTCTGTCCTGACCCCCGTCCCCCCATCCCCCTGTCCCCCTCTCCGTCTCCCTCTCCATCCCCACCCTCGTTCCCTGAAAGTGGGGTCACGGGTAGACGGGGACCCCGGGGAGCGTTGTGGAACAGAGGGACCCAGGGGTACAGGGACACGGTTCCCTGAAAGTGGAGTCACAGGTAGACAGGGACCCCGGGGAGCGTTGTGGAACAGAGCGACCCAGGGGTACGGGGACACGGTTCCCTGAAAGTGGGGTCACAGGTAGACGGGACCCCGGGGAGTGTTGTGGAACAGGGGGACCCAGGGGTACGGGGACAGGGTTCCCTGAAAGTGGGGTCACAGGTAGACGGGACGGTGAAGAAGGCGTTCGACACGCTGGCCTTCATCAGTCAGGACACTGAGTACGGGAGTCGGGGGGGGGGGGGGTCACGTCCCAGTCGTACGAGACGTCGGCGAGGCCGCGCTGGGAGTACGGTGTTCGGTTTCGGTCGCCCCGCTGTAGGCCTCGGAAGCTTCCGCCGGTGTAATTGGTGTCGAACCGCTGTGGCGTGGGAGGGAACTGGGGGCCTGGGACTCAGCCTGAGAACGGAGACGGGGAGGAAATCGTTCGGCAGCGAGAGGCGGGAGGTGAACGCGTGGGTCCCGTCGCCTGCGGAAGGCCGTGGATCCGTGCTGTGTGATATGACCTCCCCTCTGTCTCTCCCCGGCTGGCAGGGGCTGGAAGACACGGGCCGGACCAGCGATCTCGGCGGCTTCGAGGACTCGACCGCGCCCAGGCAGCCAGCGGCCCTCGAGAGGGACCTGGGCGCAGGCGGGGGCCCGGGGTCCGAGCTGCCGGGGGCCGGGGCAGGCCTGGCTACCGGGAACCCGGCCCTGTGGACCGTCCAGCAGGTCCACGACTTCATCTCCTCCCTCCCAGGTGAGATCCCTCGCCGAGCCGAGCCGACCGGGCAGGAGATCCCTCACCCTGCCGAGGCTCCCTCGCGAGTGAGGTGTGTGTGTGTCCCCCGGGGTGAGTGTGACCGTCCCGTCTCCCCCCACCCCCTGACGGTGTGTGTGTCCCCCACGGAGTGAGTGTGACCGTCCCGTCTCCCCCCACCCCCTGACGGTGTGTGTGTCTCCCCCACGGGGTGAGTGTGAACGTCTCTGTCGCCCCCCCCACCCCCTGACGCTGTGCGTGTGACCGTCCTGCCTCTGTCTCTCTCCCCACCCCCTGACGCTGTGTGTGTGACCGTCCCGTCTCTGTCTGTCTCCCCACCCCCCGACGCTGCATGTCTCTCCCGCAGGGTGTGTGTGACCGTCCCGTCTCTGTCTCTCTCCCCACCCCCCGACACTGTGTGTGTGACCGTCCCGTCTCTGTCTCTCTCCCCACCCCCTGACGCTGCGTGTCTCTCCCGTACGGTGTGTGTGACCGTCCCGTCTCTGTCTCTCTCCCCACCCCGACACTGCGTGAGTCTCTCCCGTACGGTGTGACCGTCCCGTCTCTCTCCCCACTCCCTGACGCTGTGTGTCTCTCCCGCAGGGTGCGTGTGACCGTCCCGTCTCTCTCCCCACCCCCTGACGCTGTGCGTGTGACTGTCCCGTCTCTGTCTCTCTCCCCACCCCCCGACGCTGCGTGTCTCTTCCGCAGGGTGGGTGTGACCATCCCGTCTCTGTCTCTCTCCCCACCCCCTGACGCTGTGTGTGTGACCGTCCCGTCTCTGTCTCTCTCCCCACCCCCTGACGCTGTGCGTGTGACCGTCCTGCCTCTGTCTCTCTCCCCACCCCGACGCTGTGTGTGTGACCGTCCCGTCTCTGTCTCTCTCCCCACCCCCTGACGCTGTGGGTGTGACCATCCCGTCTCTGTCTCTCTCCCCACCCCCTGACGCTGTGTGTGTGACCGTCCCGTCTCTGTCTCTCTCCCCACCCCCTGACGCTGCGTCTCTCTCCCGCAGGGTGGGTGTGACCATCCCGTCTCTGTCTCTCTCCCCACCCCCTGACGCTGTGTGTGTGACCGTCCCGTCTCTGTCTCTCTCCCCACCCCCTGACGCTGCGTGTCTCTCCCGTACGGTGTGTGTGACCGTCCCGTCTCTGTCTCTCTCCCCACCCCGACACTGCGTGAGTCTCTCCCGTACGGTGTGACCGTCCCGTCTCTCTCCCCACTCCCTGACGCTGTGTGTCTCTCCCGCAGGGTGCGTGTGACCGTCCCGTCTCTCTCCCCACCCCCCGACGCTGCGTGTCTCTCCCGCAGGGTGCGTGTGACCGTCCCGTCTCTCTCCCCACCCCCCGACGCTGCGTGTCTCTTCCGCAGGGTGGGTGTGACCATCCCGTCTCTGTCTCTCTCCCCACCCCCTGACGCTGCGTCTCTCTCCCGCAGGGTGCGAGGAGCTGGCGGCTGAGTTCCGGCTGCAGGAGATCGACGGCCAGGCCCTGCTCCTGCTGAAGGAGGAACATTTGATGACCACCATGAACATCAAGCTGGGCCCCGCGCTGAAAATCTGTGCCCGAATCAACCTGCTGAAGGAGGTGTAGAGCGGGGACAAGGGCTGGGGCAGAGAGCCAGACCGGCCAGACGCTGGGGAGGGCGGCTCGAGCGAGAGAGTGCGGGGGCGTCTGGAGAGACGAGGGGGGGGCCTGCCCCGCTCTCGGGGGTGTGGGGGGAGTCAGACGCGCCTGTCGGCGTGGAATAAAGATTCAAAGCTGCACCGTTGGCGTCTGTGCTGATTGGCGAGCGAGACGGCGAGGCGGGCAGGAGGCCAGACGGCTTTTATTAAAAGACCCAGAACGCGTGACAGAGAACGCGAGGCCCCCCCCACCCCACCGAACCGCGTTGCAGAGATTGACGGATCCGAGCCCACACGGTCTCACATCGGCAACAGGTGCTCATCCCGGTCCTCCTCCTCCTCCTCCTCCGCCGCACCCAGGGGCTGTGAGCCCACACCCCGATACGAGGGGGGCGGCGAGCGGGACCTCGAGCGGAAGACGAAGTCGCAGCCGTCCTGGGGGTGGGGAAACGGAGGCCGGTCAGCGAGAGAGAGAGAGAGACAGAACACACTCGAGAACCCTTCTCTCAGTTCCGCCCCGTTTGGAGCAGTACAAGATGGCACAGTACAGGCCCTTCGGCCCACAATGCTGTGCTAACCCGCTCCAGGATCCATCTAAACCTCCCCACCTCCGAAACCCTCCATCGTCTCCCCATCCCAGAGTCTCTGAAATGTCCGGAATGTACCTGCCTCCACCAGCACCCCTGACAGGGTGTTCCACACACCCACCACTCTCTGTGTAAAACCAAAAATCACCCCCTATACTTTCATCCAATCACCAAGAAATTATCACTCCTCGTGTTAGCCATTTCCACCCTCCCTCGGGAAAAAGTCTCTGGCCGTCACCTCTTATCATCTTGTACACCTCTATCAGGTCACCTCTCTTCCTCCTTCGCTCCAAAGAGAAAAGGGCAAGCTCGCTCAACCTCTCCTCATAAAACACCCTCTCTAATCCAGGCAGCATCCTGGTGAATCTCCTCTGCACCCTCTCTAATCCAGGCAGCATCCTAGTGAATCTCCTCTGCACCCTCTCTAATCCAGGCAGCATCCTGGTGAGTCTCCTCCACACCCTCTCTAATCCAGGCAGCATCCCGGTGAATCTCCTCTGCACCCTCTCTAATCCAGGCAGCATCCTGCTGAATCTCCTCTGCACCCTCTCTAATCCAGGCTGCATCCCGGTGAATCTCCTCTGCACCCTCTCTAATCCAGGCAGCATCCTGGTGAATCTCCTCTGCACCCTCTCTAATCCAGGCAGCATCCTGGTGAATCTCCTCTGCACCCTCTCTAATCCAGGCAGCATCCTGGTGAATCTCCTCTGCACCCTCTCTAATCCGGGCAGCGTTCTGGTGAATCTCCTCTGGACCCTCTCTAATCCAGGCAGCATCCTAGTGAATCTCCTCTGCACCCTCTCTAATCCAGGCAGCGTCCCGGTGAATATCCTCTGCACCCTCTCTAATCCAGGCAGCGTCCCGGTGAATCTCCTCTGCACCCTCTCTAATCCAGGCAGCGTCCCGGTGAATCTCCTCTGCACCCTCTCTAATCCAGGCAGCGTCCCGGTGAATCTCCTCTGCACCCTCTCTAATCCAGGCAGCGTCCCGGTGAATCTCCTCTGCACCCTCTCTAATCCAGGCAGCGTCCCGGTGAATCTCCTCTGCACCCTCTCTAATCCAGGCAGCGTCCCGGTGAATCTCCTCTGCACCCTCTCTAATCCAGGCAGCACCCTGGTGAATCTCTTCTGCACCCTCTCTAATCCAGGCTGCATCCTGGTGAATCTCCTCTGCACCCTCTCTAATCCAGGCAGCATCCCGGTGAATCTCCTCTGCACCCTCTCTAATCCAGGCAGCACCCTGGTGAATCTCTTCTGCACCCTCTCTAATCCAGGCTGCATCCTGGTGAATCTCCTCTGCACCCTCTCTAATCCAGGCTGCATCCTGGTGAATCTCCTCTGCACCCTCTCTAATCCAGACAGCATCCTGGTGAATCTCCTCTGCACCCTCTCTAATCCAGGCAGCACCCTGGTGAATCTCTTCTGCACCCTCTCTAATCCAGGCTGCATCCTGGTGAATCTCCTCTGCACCCTCTCTAATCCAGGCTGCATCCTGGTGAATCTCCTCTGCACCCTCTCTAATCCAGACAGCATCCCGGTGAATCTCCTCTGCACCCTCTCTAATCCAGGCAGCATCCTGGTGAATCTCCTCTGCACCCTCTCTAATCCAGACAGCATCCTGGTGAATCTCCTCTGCACCCTCTCTAATCCAGGCAGCATCCTGGTGAATCTCCTCTGCACCCTCTCTAATCCAGACAGCATCCTGGTGAATCTCCTCTGCACCCTCACTAAAGCTCCCACCTCCTTCCTACAATGAGGTGACCAGAACCGTACGCAATACCCCAAGTGCGAGTCTAACCACGGTTTTAAAGAGCTGCACTGTTACCCAGCAGCTGGAACATGGGCCTTTTCCGTTAATTATCCACGCCAAGGACATCTCACGCCCTCTTCCAGTCTCCCAGGCCCTTCTTCTCCTTCCCGGTGACCTTGTGACTTCCCGGTGCCCCGTATGATCCTCGCTTCCTTAAACCTGAAGTAAAGTCCTTTCTTCCTCGTTCCATATTGTTTTATTCCCCCACTCTCTGTCCCTTTTAATCCCCCACTGTCCACACCACCACACCCCTTCTATCCCCAATCTCTCTCCCCCGTCGTTCTCCCCAATCTCTCTCTCGCACAGAGAGTGTCCCATTCACCCACCCGCCGCGGGTCGCGCTGACCTCACCGCCGTCAAGTTGCCAACCTCCTGCCAGAAGGAGTGGTTGGGGAACTGGTCCATGCCTTTGGCCTTCAGCACCAGCCGCTGGTACAGGAAGCCGCCCAGGAGGTAGATGGAGAGCAGCGTGACGAACCTGCGGTGAGGGGGGGGGGGGGGCGAGAGTCAGTGTGGGGAGAGGCCCCTCTCACTCCCGTTGCCCCCTGCACTCCCCTTACCCTCTACCGTAGACACCATTCGTTCTCTCCCTCCTCCCTCTCCGACACACCATTCCCCTCTCTCCCCATCCTCCCCCCGCGACCCACCATTCCCTAGACACCACAACACTACAGCACAGTACAGGCCCTTCGCCCCCTCGATGCTGTGCTGACCCACACCCCCTGATATCTCCCCCTGAACCTCCCTGTCTTAACTTTGTACATATGCCCTCTGGTGTTTGCTATTCGTGCCCTGGGAAACAGGTACTGGCTATCCACCCTATCTATGCCTCTCACAATCTTGTAGACCTCTATCAAGTCCCCTCTCATCCTTCTACGCTCCAAAGAGAAAAGTCCCAGCTCTGCTAACCTTGCCTCATGAGACTTGTTTCCCAATCCAGGCAACATCCTGGTGAATCTTCTCTGCACCCTCTCCACAGCTTCCACATCCTTCCTGTAATGAGGTGACCAGAACTGAACACAGTAACTCCAAGTGTGGTCTCAGCAGAGATTTGTAGAGTTGCAACATGTCCTCTCTACTCTTGAACTCAGTCCCCCTATTAATGAAGCCTAGCATCCCATTGGCCTTCTTAATTATCCTATCAACCTGTGCAGCGACCTTGAGGGATGTATGGATTTGAACCCCAAGATCCCCCTGTTCGTCCACACTCTTAAGTAACCGACCATTAACCCTGTACTCAGCCCTCTGGTTTGTCCTTCCAAAATGTATCACCTCACACTTCTCCGGACTGAACTCCATCTGCCACTCTTCTGTCCAACCCTGCATCCTGTCTATATCCTCTTGTAACCTTCGACAACCTACAGCTCCATCCACAACTCCTCCAATCTTCGTGTCGTCCGCAAACTTACCCATCCTTCCGCCTCTTCATCCAGGTCATTTATAAAAATCACAAAGAACTGGGGTCCCAGGACAGATCCTTGCGGCACTCCACTAGTCACCGACCTCCAGGCAGAATACTTTCCTTCCACTACCACCCTCTGCTTTCTTCCTGTAAACCAATTTTTTATCCAAACAGCCAAGGTTCCACTGATCCCATCCCTTATGACTTTCTGGATGAGTCTCTCATGGGGGACCTTGTCAAATGCCTTGCTAAAATCCATGTAGACCACATCTACTGCCCTACCCTCACCAATTTCTTTTGTTACCTCTTCAAAAAACTCAATTAGGCTCGCAAGGCACGACCTTCCCTTCACAAAGCCATGTTGACTATCCTTGAGTAGACTGTACTTCTCCAAATGCTTGTACATCCTATCCTTAAGAATCCTTTCCAATAGTTTGCAGGCCACCGACGTAAGGCTCATAGGTCTATAGTTCCCAGGATTCTCCCCATTACCTTTTTTAAACAAGGGATCTACATTTGCCATTCTCCAATCCTCCGGCACCTACCCTGCAGCCAAAGAGGATTCAAAGGTCATAACTACTGCTCCAGCGATCTCTTCTCTCACTTCCCATGGCAACCTGGGGTAGATCATGTCCAGCTCTGGGGACTTATCAACCTTGATGCTTTTAAGAAGATCCAACACTACTTCTTCCTTAATCTGCACATTGTCCAGCACACAGGCCTGTTCTATTTCGACCTCACCCTGATCAAGGTCCTTTTCACTTGTGAATACTGAAGCAAAGTATTCATTTAGGACTCCCCAACCTTCTCCACCTCCAGGCACATGTTGTCTTCTTTATCCTTTAGCGGCCCCACCTTCGTTCTTGTCATCCTTCTGTTCCTCACATACGCATAGAACGCCTTGGGGTTCTCCTTAATCCTACATGCCAAGGCCTTCTCATACCCCCTTCAAGCTCTCCTAAGTCCCTTCTTGAGCTCCTTCCTGCTTCCTGCATCTTATATCTAACATATGCTTCCTTCTTCCTCTTGACGAGTTGCCTCACTTGTTTTGTCAGCCACGGTTCCCTTTTCCTACCATTTTTTCCTTGTCTCAGTGGGACAAACCTGTCCTGAACCCAGCACAAATGGTCCCTAAACTTCCTCCACATCGCTTCTGTGCTTTCACCCTTGAACAACTGTTCCCCTCTCTCTCCTCTCTGACCCACCATCCCCCTCTCTCTTGCCCCTCTCAGACCCACCATTCACCTCATCATCTTGTACACCTCTATCAGGTCACCTCTCATCCTCCGTCACTCCAAGGAGAAAAGGCCGAGTTCACTCAACCTATTCTCATCAGGCATGCTCCCCAATCCAGGCAACATCCTTGTAAATCTCCTCTGCACCCTTTCTATAGTTTCCACATCCTTCCTGTAGTGAGGTGACCAGAACTGAGCACAGTACTCCAAGTGGGGTCTGACCAGGGTCCAATATAGCTGCAACATTACCTCTCGGCTCCTAAACCCAATCCCACGGTTGATGGAGGCCAATGCAGCGTATGCCTTCTTAACCACAGAGTCAACCTGCACAGCAGCTTTCAGTGTCCTATGGACTTGGACCCCAAGATCCCCCTGATCCTCCACACTGCCAAGAGTCTCCCCAGTAATCCGATGCTGCGTTTCCCGGACTCCCCCTCCCTCCCCGTCCCCCGGGACTCACAGGATCAGCAGCACAGATCCGGTGCTGAGCTTTTTGACGTTCCTGGGACAGGCCACGCTGCTGTCCATCTCGAACAGGTAAAAGCAGTCAGAGACCTTCTCCCTCTGCTCCAGGGTCACCGCGAATCTGCCCTGTGGGGGTGGTGAGCGAGAGAGAGAGACAGTGCCAGTGAACAAGAGGTGCAGGAGTCGGCCCTTCGAGCCAGCACCGCCATTCACTGTGATCATGGCTGATCATCCACAATCAGTATCCAGTTCCTGCCTTATCCCCATAACCTTTGATTCCACTATCTTTAAGAGCTCTATCCATCTCTTTCTTGAAAGCATCCAGAGACTTGGCCTCCACAGCCTTCTGGGGCAGAGCATTCCATATATCCACCACTCTCTGGGTGAAAAAGTTTTTCCTCAACTCCGTTCTAAATGGCCTAGCCCTAATTCTTAAACTGTGGCCTCTGGTTCTGGACTCACCCATCAGCGGGAACATGCTTCCTGCCTGCAGCGTGTCCAATCCCTTAATAATCTTACATGTTTCAATAAGATCCTCTCTCAGCCTTCTAAATTCCAGAGTATACAAGCCCAGTCGCTCCAATCTTTCGACATATGACAGTCCCGCCATCCCGGGAATTAACCTTGTGAACCTACGCTGCAATCCCTCAATAGCAAGAATGTCCTTCCTCAAATTTGGAGACCAAAACTGCACACAGTACTCCAGGTGTGGTCCCACCAGGGCCGTGTACAGCTACAGAAGGACTTCTTTGCTCTTATACTCAATTCCCCTTGTTATGAAGGCCAGCATGACATTAGCTTTCTTCACTGCCTGCTGTACTTGCATGCTTCCTTTCAGTGAACAGGGTGGGTGTGGTTCGGGGGATGAGGAGTGAGATCTCGGTCCACCCCCCCACCTTCCCGGCGAGCCCACCCAGGAATGCCACCTCCCAGAGGGGGGGACCATCAGCCAAGGGCGAGGATAGTGTCGGAGGACAGCTGATCAGAATTGGGGTTATTATCACCGGCGTGGGACGTGAAATTTGTCAACGTAGCAAGAGCAGTTCAATGCAATACATTAACTGGATGGCAGGTCTTTCATATGAAGAAAGACTGGATGAACTGGGCTTATACTCGCTGGAATTTAGAAGATTGACGGGGGATCTGATTGAAACGTATAAAATCCTAAAGGGATTGGACAGGCTAGATGCAGGAAGATTGTTCCCGATGTTGGGGAAGTCCAGAACGAGGGGTCACAGTTTGAGGATAAAGGGGAAGCCTTTTAGGACTGAGATGAGGAAAAACTTCTTCACACAGAGAGTGGTGAATCTGTGGAATTCTCTGCCACAGGAAACAGTTGAGGCCAGTTCATTGGCTATATTTAAGAGGGAGTTAGATATGGCCCTTGTGGCTAAAGGGATCAGGAGGTACGGAGGGAAGGCTGGTACAGGGTTCTGAGTTGGATGATCAGCCATGATCATACTGAATGGCGGTGCAGGCTTGAAGGGCCAAATGGTCTTCTCCTGCACCTATTTTCTATGTTTCTAACTAGCAGAGAAAAAAAAATAAAAGAATTAATCAATAAAGAAGAAAACAGTAATTAAGAACCGTGCAAAAAAAGGAAATAATATATATTTAAGAACTCAGCTGCTGTTCACGGTTTCAAAGTCCATTTAGGAATCGGACGGCAGAGGGGAAGAGGCTGTTCCTGAATCACTGAGTGTGTGCCTTCAGGCTTCTGTACCCCCTCTCTGATGGTAACAGTGAGAAAAGGGCATGTCCTGGGTGCTGGGGATCCTTAATAATGGACGCTGCCTTTCTGAGACACCGCTCCCTGAAGATGTCCTGGGTACTTTGTAGGCTGGTGCCCAAGATGGAGCTGACTAGATTTACAACCTTCTGCAGCTTCTCTCGGCCCTGTGCAGTAGCCCCTCCATACCAGACAGTGATGCAGCCTGTCAGAATGCTCCCCACGGGACAACTACAGAAGTTTTTGAGTGTATTTGTTGACGTGCCAAATCTCTTCAAACTCCTAATGAAGTATAGCCGCTGTCTCGTCTTCCTTTTAACTACATCGATATGTTGGGACCAGGTCAGATCCTCAGAGAGCTTGACACAAACCCCCACCCCGGACTTTACTAGGGAGCATGGAGACCCGTCCAGGAACGCCAGAAGCCGAGGGTGGTGGGGGTCCCGATATCCACCCCCCACCCTCCTGGGGAACACACAGGCCCCACCCCCAGGAACATAGGCCCTCCGGGAGCGGGGGGGAGGAGATGACGACCATTCTCACCCCGAGCTCGCTCTGCCGGTCCACCACTCCAACACCAAACTAATCCTTCCCTCCTCCTTAGCCCTCCATTTCTCCATCACCCATCTGCCTATCCCAGAGTCTCTGAAATGTCCCTAATGTACCTGCCTTCACCAGCACCCCTGACAGGGCGTTCCACACACACACACCACTCTCTGTGTAAAAAACCTACCTCTCTAATCCAGACAGCATCCCGGTGAATCTCCTCTGCACCCTCTCTAATCCAGGCAGCGTCCCGGTGAATCTCCTCTGCACCCTCTCTAATCCAGGCAGCATCCCAGTGAACCTCCTCTGCACCCTCTCTAATCCAGGCAGCGTCCCAGTGAATCTCCTCTGCACCCTCTCTAATCCAGGCAGCATCCTGGTGAATCTCCTCTGCACCCTCTCGAATCCAGGCAGCATCCTGGTGAATCTCCTCCTCACCCTCTCTAATCCAGGCAGCATCCTGGTGAATCTCCTCTGCACCCTCTCTAATCCAGGCAGCATCCTGGTGAATCTCCTCTGCACCCTCTCTAATCCAGACAGCGTCCTGGTGAATCTCCTCTGCACCCTCTCTAATCCAGACAGCATCCTGGTGAATCTCCTCTGCACCCTCTCTAATGCAGGCAGCATCCTGGTCAATCTCCTCTGCACCCTCTCTAATCCAGGCAGCGTCCTGGTGAATCTCTTCTGCACCCTCTCTAATCCAGACAGCATCCCGGTGAATCTCCTCTGCACCCTCTCTAATCCAGACAGCATCCCGGTGAATCTCCTCTGCACCCTCTCTAATCCAGGCAGCATCCCGGTGAATCTCCTCTGCACCCTCTCTAATCCAGGCAGCATCCTGGTGAATCTCCTCTGCGGCGAATCTCCTCTGCACCCTGTATAATCCAGGCAGCATCCTGGTGAATCTCCTCTGCACCCTCTCTAATCCAGGCACATCCTGGTGAATCTCCTCTGCACCCTCTCTAATCCAGGCAACACCCTGGTCAATCTCCCCTGCACCCTCTCTAATCCAGGCAGCATCCTGGTGAATCTCCTCTGCACCCTCTCTAATCCAGGCAGCACCCTGGTCAATCTCCCCTGCACCCTCTCTAATCCAGGCAGCATCCTGGTGAATCTCCTCTGCACCCTCTCTAATCCAGGCAGCATCCTGGTGAATCTCCTCTGCACCCTCTCTAATCCAGGCAGCATCCTGGTGAATCTCCTCTGCACCCTCTCTAATCCAGGCAGCATCCTGGTGGATCTCCTCTGCACCCTCTCTAATCCAGGCAGCATCCTGGTGAATCTCCTCTGCACCCTCTCTAATCCAGACAGCATCCTGGTGAATCCCCTCTGCACCCTCTCCAATCCAGGCAGCATCCTGGTGAATCTCCTCTGCACCCTCTCTAATCCAGGCAGCATCCTGGTGAATCTCCTCTGCACCCTCTCTAATCTAGACAGCATCCTGGTGAATCCCCTCTGCACCCTCTCTAATCCAGGCAGCATCCTGGTGAATCTCCTCTGCACCCTCTCTAATCCAGGCAGCATACTGGTGAATCTCCTCTGCACCCTCTCTAATCCAGGCAGCATCCTGGTGAATCTCCTCTGCGCACACTCTAATCCCTACTCACATGAGGCGACCAGAACTGAACGCAATACGCCACATGTGTGTCTGAGCAAGGTTTGAAAGAGCCGCGACATTCTCACGTCCGTCTCGGACTCAGTCCCCCGACTACCCTACGCCTTCCTCCCCACCCCGTCAGCTCTGAGGGGCAGATCGATTGACGTGGTCCCCCAGTTCCCTCTGTGCTGAGGACGCCGGTGGGCTGCCCCATCTGGGACGAGGGCATGCGCGAGGAGGCGTTCAGTATCAGACGCCCAGGGTGGGTCAGCATCGTCCTGGCTGGAACGACAGGGACACGGGCAAGACACTCACCGAGACGACACCTGGTTCGCAGGAGATCATCAACAGGACCTTCCGCCGCTCCCCCTGGCAGTGAGTCTTGTAGGGGTCACCGTCGCCGAACAACAGCAAGATCCAGTCACCTGAGCAGGTAGGGCACGAGTCAGGGAGGCAAGCTGGGACAGAGCAAATCTCCCTCCACACCTTCCCATCACACACTCCCGGGGTCAGAGACACAGTGAATCTCCCTCCGCACCGTCCCATCACACACTCCCGGGGTCAGACACAGAGTGAATCTCCCTCCACACCGTCCCATCACACACTCCCGGGGTCAGACACAGAGTGAATCTCCTTCCACACCGTCCCATCACACACTCCCGGGGTCAGACACAGAGTGAATCTCCCTCCACACCGTCCCATCACACACCCCCGAGGTCAGACACAGAGTGAATCTCCCTCCGCACCGTCCCATCACACACTCCTCGGGTCAGACGCTGAGTGAATCTCCCTCCGCACCGTCCCATCACACACCCCCGAGGTCAGACACAGAGTGAATCTCCCTCCGCACCGTCCCATCACACACTCCCCGGGTCAGACGCTGAGTGAATCTCCCTCCGCACACTCCCGGGGTCAGACACAGAGTGAATCTCCCTCCGCACCGTCCCATCACACACTCCCGGGGTCAGACACAGAGCGAATCTCCCTCCACACTTTCCCATCACACACTCCCGGGGTCAGACACAGAGTGAATCTCCCTCCACACCGTCCCATCACACACTCCCGGGGTCAGACACAGAGTGAATCTCCATCCCCACCGTCCCATCACACACTCCCGGGGTCAGACACAGAGTGAATCTCCTTCCGCACCGTCCCATCACACACTCCCGGGGTCAGACACAGAGTGAATCTCCCTCCGCACCGTCCCATCACACACTCCCGGGGTCAGACACAGAGTGAATCTCCCTCCGCACCGTCCCATCACACACTCCCGGGGTCAGACACAGAGTGAATCTCCCTCCACACCGTCCCGTCACACACTCGCGGGGTCAGACACAAAGTGAATCTCCCTCCGCACCGTCCCGTCACACACTCCCGGGGTCAGACACAGAGTGAATCTCCCTCCGCACCGTCCCGTCACACACTCCCGGGGTCAGACTCAGAGTGAATCTCCCTCCGCACCGTCCCATCACACACTCCCGGGGTCAGACACAGAGTGAATCTCCCTCCGCACCGTCCCATCACACACTCCCGGGGTCAGACACAGAGTGAATGTCCCTCCACACCGTCCCATCACACACTCCCGGGGTCAGACACAGAGTGAATCTCCCTCCGCACCGTCCCATCACACACTCCCGGGGTCAGACTCAGAGTGAATCTCCCTCCGCACCGTCCCATCACACACTCCCGGGGTCAGACACAGAGTGAATCTCCCTCCGCACCGTCCCATCACACACTCCCGGGGTCAGACACAGAGTGAATCTCCCTCCACACCGTCCCATCACACACTCCCGGGGTCAGACACAGAGTGAATCTCCCTCCGCACCGTCCCATCACACACTCCCGGGGTCAGACACAGAGTGAATCTCCCTCCACACCGTCCCATCACACACTCCCGGGGTCAGACACAGAGTGAATCTCCCTCCGCACCGTCCCATCACACACTCCCGGGGTCAGACACAGAGTGAATCTCCCTCCGCACCGTGTAATCACACACTCCCGGGGTCAGACACAGAGTGAATCTCGCTCCGCACCGTCCCATCACACACTCCCGGGGTCAGACACAGAGTGAATCTCCCTCCACACCGTCCCATCACACACTCCCGGGGTCAGACACAGAGTGAATCTCCCTCCACACTCACTACCGCCGATGAGTTGGGTGGCGTTGATACGGCCGATGACCTTGGTGGTGTTGACTTTATTGTCGATCTGGACCGCGCCGGCGGTGGGGTCTCCAGGCAGGATGCTGGCACACAGCTGGAACCTGTAGGTGTACGACTCCTTGGTCGTGGCATTCTCAGTGGTCACTGAAAAGCTGAGGGGGAGACGGACCGCCGGAGAGATTGATCAACGACGGCCGAACCAGTTCCCGGAGAGCTGCCCTTCTCCCCCAGACCACCCCCCTCAGTCCCCTTCCCCCACTCCCAATCAGACCCCTCCACTCCCACTCCCTCCCCTCCCTCCCCTCACCCTCCCCCTCAGGCCCCTCCCCCTCCCTCCCCTCCCCCTCAGGCCCCTCCCCCTCCCTCCCCTCACCCTCAGGCCCCCTCCCACTCCTCACCCTCCCTCCCCTCACCCTCCATGCCCTCACCCCCAGTCCCCTTCCCTCTCTCCATCAGGCCCACTCCCTCCCCTCACCCCCAGGCCCCCTCCCTCTCCCTCCCCTCCCCCTCAGGCCCCTCCCCCTCCCTCCCCGCACCCCCAGGCCCCCTCCCCCTCCCGCCCCTCAACCTCAGGCCCCCTCCCCCACCCTCCCCTCACCCCCAGGCCCCCTCCCTCTCCCTCCCCTCCCCCTCCCTCTCCCTCACCCCCAGCCACCTCCCTCTCCCTCACCCCCAGCCACCTCCCTCTCCCTCCACTCACCCCCAGCCACCTCCCTCTCCCTCCCCTCACCCCCAGCCACCTCCCACTCCCTCCCCGCACCCCCAGGCCCCCTCCCCCTCCCTCCCCTCACCCTCAGGCCCCTCCCTCTCCCTCCCCTCACCCTCAGGCCCCTCCCTCTCCCTCCCCTCACCCCCAGCCACCTCCCTCTCCCTCACACCCAGCCACCTCCCTCTCCCTCCACTCACCCCTAGCCACCTCCCTTTCTCCATCAGGCCCACTCCCTCCCCTCCCCCTCAGGCCCCTTCCCCTCCGTGCCCTCACCCTCAGGCCCCCTCCCACTCCCTCCCCTCCCCCACCCTCCCCTCCCCCTCCCTCCCCTCACCCCCAGGCCCCCTCCCTCTCCCTCCCCTCCCCCTCAGGCCCCTTCCCCTCCATGCCCTCCCCCTCCCTCTCCTCACCCTCAGGCCCCTCCCCCTCCTCACCCTCACCCTCAGGCCCCCTCCCACTCCCTCCCCTCACCCCCAGCCACCTCCGTCTCTCCATCAGGCCCACTCCCTCCCCTCCCCCTCAGGCCCCTTCCCCTCCATGCCCTCCCTCTCCTCACCCTCAGGCCCCTCCCCCTCCTCCCCCTCAGGCCCCTCCCCCTCCTCACCCTCACCCTCAGGCCCCCTCCCACTCCCTCCCCTCACCCCCAGCCACCTCCGTCTCTCCATCAGGCCCACTCCCTCCCCCCCCCCTCAGGCCCCTCACCCTCCGTGCCCTCACCCTCAGGCCCCTCCCTCTCCCTCCCCTCATTCCCCTCCACTCCACCGATGTCCTCAGTCCCCTCACCCTCATGCCCCTCCCCTCCCTCCCCCAACCCTCAGACCCCTCCCTCTCCCTCTCCTCATCCTCATCCCCTCCCACTCCATCCCCTCACCCTCAGGCCCCTCCCTCACCCTCCCCTCACCCCCAGCTCCCTCCCTCTCCATTCCCTCAGCCCCAGCCCCCTCCCTCTCCATCCCCTCACCCCCAGTCCCTCCCTCTCCCTCCCCTCATTCCCCTCCACTCCCCCAATGCCCTCAGCCCCCTCACCCTCATGCCCCTCCCCTCCCTCCCCCAACCCTCAGACCCTCCCTCTCCTCCCTCTCCCTCCCCTCACCCCCAGCCCCCTCCCTCCCCTCATTCCCCTCCACTCCCCCAATGCCCTCAGCCCCCTCACACTCATGCCCCCCTCACCCTCAGCTCCTCCCTCTCCCTCCCCTCACCCTCATTCCCTCCCCTCACTCTCATGCCCCTCCCTCCCCTCACTCTCATTCCACTCCCCTCCCTTCCCTCACCCTCAGCTCCTCCCTCTCCCTCCCCTCACCCCCTCCCCTCACTCTCATTCCACTCCCCTCCCTTCCCTCACCCTCAGGCCCCTCCCTCTCCCTCCCCCTCCGTGCCCTCACCCCCAGCCCCCTCCCTCTCCCCTCACTCCCAGTCCCCTCCCCTCACCCTCAGGCCCCTCCCCCTCCCTCCCCCAACCCTCAGACCCCTCCCCCTCCTCACCCTCATCCCCTCCCTCCACCCTCATCCCCTCCCACTCCCTCCCCTCACCCTCAGCCTCATGCCCCTCCCCCTCCCTTCCCTCTCCTCCCCCCCCTCAGGCCCCTCCCTCTCCCTCCCCTCCCCCTCCCTCTGCCCTCACTCCCAGCCCCCTCCCCTCACCCTCAGGCCCCTCCCTCATGCCCCTCCCCCTCCCTTCCCTCACCCCTCCCCCTCCCTCCCCTCACCCCTCCCCCCTCACCCTCCCTCCCCCCAGCTCCCTCACCTCCCCTCCCTCAGGCCCCTCCCGTCACGCTCCCCACTCTCCCCCCGCCCCGGCCGGTACCTCTTTCCCCGGAGGGGCCGCAGCCGCTCCAGCAGCACTCGCTCTATCGCCGACTCGGCCGCGCCGTCGCCCAGCAGGTCGCAGTCGCCGGAGGGAGGCGCGGAGCGCGCCGCCGAGCCGGGGCCGGGGGCGAGGCTGAGGGCGGCGGCCAGCAGCGGCAGCAGGCGTGGGGCGAGCGGCGGGGCCATGGCACCGGCAGCCCCCCGGCTCCAGCAGGCCTCTCTTCCGGCTCTGACCGGATGCGGAAGTGCCCGCGCCCCGCCCATTCCGGAAGCGCCGCCCCGATCAGAACCCGCCTCTCTCCCGTCCGCCCCGCCCCCTGAGGGAGGGGCCGGCTGCCAGTGAATCGAAGTTAGCGAGCTCTCTTACCTCACTTCCGCCCCTCTCTCCCTACCCCTTGCTGACAAAGCTTGGTTCAGCGCCGTCACTTCCGCCCCACTACACTGCCCTCTACCGCCACCCACGCTGCCGATTGTCACTTCCGCGCCGAGCCGACCTGTGCCCCGCCGTTCTCTAGCCCTATTTCCGCCCCGCTCCGACGTCGGCGGACTCTCAGGCCCCTCCACCACTCGGCGTGCTGCGTCACATCCGGTGGCGGGCCCTCAGTGAAGGACGAGTGGGTAAAGAGAGGGAGGAGAGGGATTTGGAGTGAGAGGCTGAGGGATGGAGGATGAGGGGGAGGAATGGAGGGTGAGGGGGAGGAATGGAGGGTGGGAGGCTGAGGGATGGAGGATGAGGGGGAGAATGGAGGGTGGGAGGCTGAGGGATGGAGGATGAGGGGGAGGAATGGAGGGTGGGAGACTGAGGGATGGAGTATGAGGGGGAGGAATGGAGGGTGAGGGGGAGGAATGGAGGGTGGGAGGCTGAGGGATGGAGGGTGAGGGGGAGGAATGGAGGGTGGGAGGCTGAGGGATGGAGGGTGAGGGCAGGAATGGAGGGTGAGGGGGAGGAATGGAGGGTGGGAGGCTGAGGGATGGAGAGTGAGGGGGAGGAATGGAGGGTGGGAGGCTGAGGGATGGAGGATGAGGGGAGGAATGGAGGGTGGGAGGCTGAGGGATGGAGGTGAGGGGAGGAATGAGGGTGAGGGGGGAGGAATGGAGGGTGGGAGGCTGAGGGATGGAGAGTGAGGGGGAGGAATGGAGGGTGGGAGGCTGAGGGATGGAGGGTGAGGGGGAGGAATGGAGGGTGGGAGGCTGAGGGATGGAGGATGAGGAGGAGGAATGGAGGGTGGGAGGCTGAGGGATGGAGGGTGAGGGGCAGGAATGGAGGGTGAGGGGGAGGAATGGAGGGTGGGAGGCTGAGGGATGGAGAGTGAGGGGGAGGAATGGAGGGTGGGAGGCTGAGGGATGGAGGATGAGGGGGAGGAATGGAGGGTGGGAGGCTGAGGGATGGAGGGTGAGGGGGAGGAATGGAGGGTGGGAGGCTGAGGGATGGAGAGTGAGGGGGAGGAATGGAGGGTGGGAGGCTGAGGGATGGAGGGTGAGGGGGAGGAATGGAGGGTGAGGGGGAGGAATGGAGAGTGGGAGGCTGAGGGATGGAGAGTGAGGGGGAGGAATGGAGGGTGGGAGGCTGAGGGATGGAGAGTGAGGGGGAGGAATGGAGGGTGGGAGGCTGAGGGATGGAGAGTGAGGGGGAGGAATGGAGGGTGGGAGGCTGAGGGATGGAGGGTGAGGGGGAGGAATGGAGGGTGGGAGGCTGAGGGATGGAGGGGGAGGAATGGAGGGTGGGAGGGTGAGGGGGAGGAATGGAGAGTGGGAGGGTGAGGGGGAGGAATGGGGACAGAGTGGGAGTGGGAGGGAAATGGAAGGTGAGGAATGGGATGGAGTGTGAGGTGAGGGAGAGGGTAGGTGAGGGAGGAGAGATAGGGAAGGTGATGGAGGAGGGAGAGGGTAGGTGATGGAGGAAGGAGAGGGAAGGTGATGGAGGAGGGAGAGGGAAGGTGATGGAGGAGGGAGAGGGAAGGTGATGGAGGAGGGAGAGGGAAGGTGAGGGAGAGGGAAGGTGAGGGAGAGGGAAGGTGAGGGAGAGGGTAGGTGAGGGAGGAGGGAGAGGATAGGTGAGGGAGGAGAGATAGGGTAGGTGAGGGAGCAGGGAGAGGGTAGGTGAGGGAGGAGAGATAGGGAAGATGAGGAAGAGGGTAGGTGAGGGAGGAGGGAGAGAGTAGGTGAGGGAGGAAGGAGAGATAGGGAAGGTGAGGGTGGAGGGATAGGGATGGCGTAGGAGGAAGAGGGTAGGTGAGGGAGTAGCGTGAGGGTGGAGGGAGAGGGCAGGTGAGGGAGGAATGGGAGAGGTAAGGGTGAGGGGAAGGAAGTGGGAGGGACAGGCTGGGGGTTGTGGGAAAGAGTTTTTGAGGGAGGGAGAGGGAACGTGGGTGAGTTTGGGAGGAGGAGAGGAGGGTGGACGGTGAGGCGGGGGGAGTCTGGGGGGTCACGTCCCTGCCTGACCCTCTCCTGTGTCCACAGGCGCCATGCTGGCCCTGAGATTGGCATGCAGAACTGCGGCTCAGGGTGAGTCCATTCGCCCGACCTGTCCGTACTGACTCTTACCCCCCCCCCCCCCCCCCATTGACACTACCGCCCGGTTCCCTCTCCGAGCCCATCCCCTCTGCCCGGGAATGTCCCTGTCCGAGTGTCGTTAATGTACCTGCCTCGACCACTTCCCTCCGGCAGCTCCTTCACAGACGGACCACCGTATCCCTCTAAACCTTCCCTATCCGTGTCCCTGTCCGAGTGTCGTACCTGCCTCGACCACACTTCCCCCGGCAGCTCCTTCCACAGACGGACCACCCTCTGGGTGAAAAAGTTGCCCCTCGGGTCTCTATTAAATCTCTCTCCCCCTCTCACCTCAAACCTGTGCCCTCTGGTTGTCGATTCCCGACCCCTGGGGAAAAGACTGTGCACACTCACCCTATCTGTGCCCCTCGTGGTTTTACACACCTCTGTAATGTCACCCCTACGCTCCAAGGAATAAAGTCCCAAACTGTCCGACCTCTCTCCGTAACTCAGTCCCTCGAGTCCCCGCAACATCTTCCTGAATCGTTCCTGCGCCCTCTCTATCTTACTAATCTTCCTGTAACAGAGCGGGCCAAACTTCAGTGAATACTCCAGATCTCATCCAAATTCAACATAAAATCCCAGTTCGAAGATCAGAGTAAAGTTATTATAAAGTACATCTCAGCACCCTGCCATCCAATTTCCTGCGGTCATTCTCAGTAAATCTATAATAGAACCGTTGACCCCAGGCTGCCAAAGGCGACAAACTGCGCAAACAGAAGGAAATAATAATAAATAAATAAACAATAAATATCGAGAACGTGAGATGAAGAGTCTCTGACAGAGAGTCCATAGTTGTGGGAACGGTTCAGCACTGGGGCAAGGGAAGTTGAGGGAAGTTATCCCCTCTGGTTCAGGAGCCTGATGGTTGAGGGGTGATAACTGTCCCTGAACCTGGTGGTGTGGGTCCTGAGGCTCCTGTACCTCCTTCCTGATGGTTGAGGGGTGTTAACTGTCCCTGAACCTGGTGGTGTGGGTCCTGAGGCTCCTGTACCTCCTTCCTGATGGTTGAGGGGTGATAACTGTCCCTGAACCTGGTGGTGTGGGTCCTGAGGCTCCTGTACCTCCTTCCTGATGGTTGAGGGGTGATAACTGTCCCTGAACCTGGTGCTGTGGGTCCTGAGGCTCCTGTACCTCC
>NW_027277650.1:0-26133 GCF_030028105.1 Mobula birostris
CGATATAGTGGAAGGTATGAGAGGTGCACGAAAACACAGCGATATAGGGGAATGAATGAGAGGTGCACGAAGGCACAGCGATATAGGGGATTCTATGGGAGGTGCGCGAATTCACAGCGATATAGGGGACGTTATGAGATGTGCATAAAAACACGGCGATATAGGGGAAGTTATGAGAGGTGCGCAAAAATGCAGCACTATAGGAGAAGTTATGAGAGGTGTGTGAAAACACAGCGATATAGGGGAAGGAATGAGAGGTGCGCGAAAACAGGGCGATATAGGGGAAGGTATGAGAGGTGCGCGAAGGCACAGCGATATATGGGATTCTATTGGAGGTGCATGAATACACAGCGATATAGGAGACGGTATGAGATGTGCATCAATACTCGGCGATAGTCGGGAAACAATGACAGCTGTGTGAAAACACAGCAATATAGGGGAAGTTATGAGAGGTGTGTGAAAACACAGCGATATAGGGGAAGGAATGAGAGGTGCACGAAGGCACAGCGATATAGGGGACGTTATGAGATGTGCATGAAAACACAGAGATATAGGGGAAGTTATGAGACGTGCGCAAAAATACAGCAATATAGGAGAAGTTATGAGAGGTGAGTGAAAAAACAGCGATATAGGAGGAGGTATGAAAGGTGCACGAAAACACAGCGATATAGGGGAAGGTATGGGAGGTGCTCGAAAACAGGGCGATATAGGGGAAGGTATGAGATGAGTGCGAAGACACAGCAATATAGGGTATGCTACGGGAGGTACGCGAAAACACAGTGATATAGGGGAAGACAAGAGGGTGCGTGAAAGCAGGACAATATATTGGAAGCTATGAGAGGTGAGCAAAAACACGGTGATATAGGGGAAGCTATGAGAGGTGAGCAATAACATAGCAATAAAGGTTAATCTATGGGATGTGCGCAAAAACACAGCGATATAGGAGAATGAATGGGAGGTGCGCGAAAACAGGGCGATATAGGTGAAGGTATGAGAGGTATGCGAAGGCACAGCAATATAGGGGATGCTATGGGAGGTGCGCGACTACACAGTGATATAGGGGACGTTATGAGATGTGCATGAAAACACGGCGACATAGGGGAAGTTATCAGAGGTGCACAAAAATGCAGCACTATAGGAGAAGTTATGAGAGGTGTGTGAAAACACAGCGATATAGGGGAAGGAATATGAGGTGTGTGAATACACGGCGATATTGGGGAAGGAATGAGAGGTGCGCGAAAACACGGCAATACAGGGGAAAGTATCAGAGGTGCGAGAAAACAGCGATATAGGGGAAGTAATGAGAGGAGCGAAAACATAGCGATCTAGGTGAAGACATGAGAGGTGCGCGAAAACACGGCAATATAAGGGAAGCTATGAGAGGTGAGCAAAAACACGGCAATATAGGGGAAAACTGTGAGAGGTGTGCAATAACACAGCGATAAAGTTGAATCTATGGGATGTGTGCGAAAAGACAGCGATATAGGGGAAGGTACGAGAGGTGCGCAAGGCGCAGCGATATAGAGGATGCTATGGGAGATGCGTGAATACACAGCTATATAAGGGACGTTATGAGATGTGCATGAAAACGCAACGATATTAGGGAAGTTATGAGAGGTTCACAAAAACACAGCGATATAGGAGAACGAATGGAGGTGCGCGAAAACAGGGCGATATAGGTGAAGTTATGAGAGGTATGCGAAGGCACAGTAATATAGGGGATGCTATGGAGGTGCACGACTACACAGTGATATAGGGGACGTTATGAGATGTGCATGAAAACACGGCGATATAGGAAAGTTATGCGAGGTGCACAAAAATGCAGCACTATAGGAGAAGTTATGAGAGGTGTGTGAAAACAGCGATATAGGGGAAGGAATGAGAGGTGCGCGAAAACAGGGCGATATAGGGGAAGGTATGAAAGGTGCGCGAAGGCACAGCGATATATGGGATTCTATTGGAGGTGCATGAATACACAGCGAAAGAGGAGACGGTATGAGATGTGCATCAACACTCGGCGATTGTCGGGAAACAATGACAGCTGTGTGAAAACACAGCAATATAGGGGAAGTTATGAGAGGTGCGTAAAAACACAGTGATCATAGGGGAAGGTATGAGAGGTGCACGAAAACACAGCGATATAGGGGAAGGAATGAGAGGTGCACGAAGGCACAGCGATATAGGGGACGTTATGAGATGTGCATGAAAACACAGAGATATAGGGGAAGTTATGAGACGTGCGCAAAAATACAGCAATATAGGAGAAGTTATGAGAGGTGAGTGAAAAAACAGCGATATAGGAGGAGGTATGAAAGGTGCACGAAAACACAGCGATATAGGGGAAGGTATGGGAGGTGCTCGAAAACAGGGCGATATAGGGGAAGGTATGAGATGAGTGCGAAGACACAGCAATATAGGGGATGCTACGGGAGGTACGCGAAAACACAGTGATATAGGGGAAGACAAGAGGGTGCGTGAAAGCAGGACAATATATTGGAAGCTATGAGAGCTGAGCAAAAACACAGCGATAAAGGTGAATCTATGGGATGTGCGCAAAAACACAGCGATATAGGAGAATGAATGGGAGGTGCGCGAAAACAGGGCGATATAGGTGAAGGTATGAGAGGTATGCGAAGGCACAGCAATATAGGGGATGCTATGGGAGGTGCGCGACTACACAGTGATATAGGGGACGTTATAAAATGTGCATCAAAACACAGAGATATAGGAGAAGTTATGAGAGGTGTGTGAAAACACAGCGATATAGGGGAAGGAATGAGAGGTGCGCGAAAATAGGGCGATATAGGGGAAGGTATGAGAGGTGCGTGAAGGCACAGCGATATATGGGATTCTATTGGATGTGCATGAATATACAGCGATATAGGAGACGGTATGAGATGTGCATGAATACACTGCGATAGTCGGGAAACAATGACAGGTGTGTGAAAACACAACAATGTAGGGGAAGTTATGAGAGGTGCGTGAAAACACAGTGATATAGGGGAAGGTATGAGAGGTGCACGAAAACACAGCGATATAGGGGAAGGTATGGGAGGTGCTCGAAAACAGGGCGATATAGGTGAAGGTATGAGAGGTATGCGAAGGCACAGCAATATAGGGGATGCTATGGGAGGTGCGCGACTACACAGTGATATAGGGGATGTTATGAGATTTGCATGAAAACACGGCGACATAGGGGAAGTTATCAGAGGTGCACAAAAATGCAGCACTATAGGAGAAGTTATGAGAGGTGTGTGAAAACACAGCGATATAGGGGAAGGAATATGAGGTGTGCGAATACACGGCGATATTGGGGAAGGAATGAGAGGTGCGCGAAAACACGGCGATATAGGGAAAATAATGAGAGGTGCGCGAAAACGCGGCAATACAGGGGAATGTATCAGAGGTGCGAGAAAACAGCGATATAGGGGAAGTAATGAGAGGAGCGAAAACATAGCGATCTAGGTGAAGACATGAGAGGATCGCGAAAACACGGCAATATAGGGGAAGCTATGAGAGGTGAGCAAAAACACGGCGATATAGGGGAAACTGTGAGAGGTGTGCAATAACACAGCGATAAAGTTGAATCTATGGGATGTGTGCGAAAAGACAGCGATATAGGGGAAGGTATGAGAGGTGCGCAAGGCACAGCGATATAGGGGATGCTATGGGAGGTGCGCGAAGGCAGAGCGATATATGGGATTCTATTGGCGGTGCATGAATACACAGCGATATAGGGGATGCTATGGGAGGTGCGCCAAGGCAGAGCGATATATGGGATTCTATTGGAGGTGCATGAATACACAGCGATATAGGAGACGGTATGAGATGTGCATGAATACATGGCGATAGTCGGGAAACAATGACAGCTGTGTGAAAACACAGCAATATAGGGGAAGTTATGAGAGGTGCGTGAAAACACAGTGATATAGGGGAAGGTATGAGAGGTGCACGAAAACACAGCTATATAGGGGAAGGAATGAGAGGTGCACGAAGGCACAGCGATATTGGGGACGTTATAAGATGTGCATGAAAACACAGAGATATAGGGAAATTATGAGACGTGCGCAAAAATACAGCAATATAGGAGAAGTTATGAGAGATGAGTGAAAAAACAGCGATATAGGAGGAGGTATGAAAGGTGCACGAAAACACAGCGATATACGGGAAGGTATGGGAGGTGCTCGAAAACAGGGCGATATAGGGGAAGGTATGAGATGAGTGCGAAGACACAGCAATATAGGGGATGCTACGGGAGGTACGCGAAAACACAGTGATATAGGGGAAGACAAGAGGGTGCGTGAAAGCAGGACAATATAGTGGAAGCTATGAGAGGTGAGCAAAAACACGGTGATATAGGGGAAGCTATGAGAGGTGAGCAATAACACAGCGATAAAGGTGAATCTATGGGATGTGCGCGAAAACACAGCAATATAGGGGACGGTATCAGAGGTGCGCAAGGCACTGCGATATAGGGGATGCTATGGGAGGTGCGTGAATACACAGCGATATACGGGACGTTATGAGATGTGCATGAAAACGCAGCGATATTAGAGAAGGTATGAGAGGTTTACAAAAGCAAGGCGACATAGGAGAATGAATGGGAAGTGTGCGAAAACAGGGCGATATAGGTGAAGGTATGAGAAGTGCGCGAAGGCACAGCAATATGTGGGAGGCTATGGGAGGTGCGCGACTACACAGTGATATGGGGGACGTTATGAGATGTGCATAAAAACACAGCGATATAGGGGAAGTTATGAGAGGTGCGCAAAAATGCAGCAATATAGGAGAAGTTATGAGAGGTGCATGAAAACACAGCGATATAGGGGAAGGCATGAGAGGTACGCGAAGGCACCGTTATATAGGGGTGCTATGGGAGGTTCAGGAATACACAGCGATATAGGGGACGTTATGAGATGTGCATGAAAACACGGCAATATAGGGGAAGGTATGAGAGGTGCCCGAAAACACAGCGTTATAGAGGACGCTATGGGACGTGAGCGAAAACACGGCGATATAGGGGAAATTATGAGAGGTGCGCGAAAACACGGCGATACAGGGGAATGTATCAGAGGTGTGAGAAAACACAGCGATATAGGGGAAGTAATGAGAGGAGCGAAAACATATCGATCCAGGTGAAGGCATGAAAGGTGTGCGAAAACACGGCGATATAGGGGAAGCTATGAAAGGTGAGCAAAAACACGGCGATATAGGGGAAGCTCTGAGAGGTGTGCAATAACACAGCGATATAGGGGAAGGCATGAGAGGTACGCGAAGGCACCGTTATATAGGGGTGCTATGGGAGGTGCAGGAATACACAGCGATATAGGGGACGTTATGAGATGTGCATGAAAACACGGCAATATAGGGGAAGTTAAGAGAGGTGCGTGAAAACACAGCGATATAGAGAGAGGTATGAGAGGTGCACGAGAACACAGCGATACAGGGGAAGGTATGGGAGGTGCTCGATAACAGGGCGATATAGGGGATGGTATGAGATTTGTATGAAAACACGGCGATATAGGGGAAGCTATGAGAGGTGCGCGAAAACACGGCAATATAGGGGACGGTATGAGAGGTGCGCAAGGCACAGCGATATAAGGGATGCTATGGAAGTTGCGTGAATACACAGCGATATACCGGACGTTATGAGATGTGCATGAAAACGCAGCGATATTAGGGAAGTTATGAGAGGTTCACAAAAACACAGCGACATAGGAGAATGAATGGGAAGTTTGCGAAAACAGGGCGATATAGGCGAAGGTATGAGAAATGCGCGAAGGCACAGCAATATGTGAGAGGCTATGGGAGGTGCGCGACTACACAGTGATATAGGGGACGTTATGAGATGTGCATAAAAACACAGCGATATAGGGGAAGTTATGAGAGGTGCGCAAAAATGCAGCAATATAGGAGAAGTTATGAGAGGTGCATGAAAACACAGCGATATAGGGGAAGGCATGAGAGGTACGCGAAGGCACCGTTATATAGGGGTGCTATGGGAGGTTCAGGAATACACAGCGATATAGGGGACGTTATGAGATGTGCATGAAAACACGGCAATATAGGGGAAGGTATGAGAGGTGCCCGAAAACACAGCGTTATAGAGGACGCTATGGGACGTGAGCGAAAACACGGCGATATAGGGGAAATTATGAGAGGTGCGCGAAAACACGGCGATACAGGGGAATGTATCAGAGGTGTGAGAAAACACAGCGATATAGGGGAAGTAATGAGAGGAGCGAAAACATATCGATCCAGGTGAAGGCATGAGAGGTGTGCGAAAACACGGCGATATAGGGGAAGCTATGAAAGGTGAGCAAAAACACGGCGATATAGGGGAAGCTCTGAGAGGTGTGCAATAACACAGCGATATAGGGGAAGGCATGAGAGGTACGCGAAGGCACCGTTATATAGGGGTGCTATGGGAGGTGCAGGAATACACAGCGATATAGGGGACGTTATGAGATGTGCATGAAAACACGGCAATATAGGGGAAGTTAAGAGAGGTGCGTGAAAACACAGCGATATAGAGAGAGGTATGAGAGGTGCACGAGAACACAGCGATACAGGGGAAGGTATGGGAGGTGCTCGAAAACAGGGCGATATAGGGGACGGTATGAGATTTGTATGAAAACACGGCGATATAGGGGAAGCTATGAGAGGTGCGCGAAAACACGGCAATATAGGGGACGGTATGAGAGGTGCGCAAGGCACAGCGATATAAGGGATGCTATGGGAGTTGCGTGAATACACAGCGATATACCGGACGTTATGAGATGTGCATGAAAACGCAGCGATATTAGGGAAGTTATGAGAGGTTCACAAAAACACAGCGACATAGGAGAATGAATGGGAAGTTTGCGAAAACAGGGCGATATAGGCGAAGGTATGAGAAATGCGCGAAGGCACAGCAATATGTGAGAGGCTATGGGAGGTGCGCGACTACACAGTGATATAGGGGACGTTATGAGATGTGCATAAAATCACAGCGATACAGAGGAAGGTATGGGAGGTGCTCGAAAACAGGGCGATATAGGGGATTGTATGAGATTTGGATGAAAACACTGTGATATAGGGGAAGCTATGAGAGGTGCGCGAAAACACGGCAATATAGGGGACGGTATGAGAGGTGCACAAGGCACAGCGATATAGGGGATGCTATGGGAGGTGCGTGAATACACAGCGATATATAGGACGTTATGAGATGTGCATGAAAACGCAGCGATATTAGAGAAGGTATGAGAGGCTCACAAAAGCAAGGCGACATAGGAGAATGAATGGGAAGTGTGCGAAAACAGGGCGATATAGGTGAAGGTATGAGAAGTGCGCGAAGGCACAGCAATATGTGGGAGGCTATGGGAGGTGCGCGACTACACAGTGATATGGGGGACGTTATGAGATGTGCATAAAAACACAGCGATATAGGGGAAGTTATGAGAGGTGCGCAAGAATGCAGCAATATAGGAGAAGTTATGAGAGGTGCGTGAAAACACAGCGATATAGGGGAAGGCATGAGACGTACGTGAAGGCACCGTTATATAGGGGTGCTATGGGAGGTGCAGGAATACACAGCGATATAGAGGACGTTATGAGATGTGCATGAAAACACGGCAATATAGGGGAAGGTATGAGAGGTGCCCGAAAACACAGCGTTATAGGGGACGCTATGGGACGTGAGCGAAAACACAGCGATATAGGGGAAATTATGAGAGGTGCGCGAAAACACGGCGATACAGGGGAATGCATCAGAGGTGTGAGAAAACACAGCGATATAGGGGAAGTAATGAGAGGAGCGAAAACATAGCGATCCAGGTGAAGACATGAGAGGTGCGCGAAAACACGGCAATATAGGGGAAGCTATGAAAGGTGAGCAAAAACATGGCGATATAGGGGAAGCTCTGAGAGGTGTGCAATAACACAGTGATAAAGCTGAATCTATGGGATGTGTGCGAAAAGACAGCGATATAGGGGAAGGTATGGGAGGTGCGCAAGGCACAGCGATATAGGGGATGCTATGGGAGGTGCGTGAATACACAGCGATATAGGGGACGTTATGAGATGTGCAGGAAGAATCTGCGATATCAGGGAAGATATAAGAGGTGCACAAAAACACAGCGATATAGGAGAAGTTATGAGAGGTGCGTGAAAACACAGCGATACAGGGGAAGGTATGGGAGGTGCTCGAAAACAGGGCGATATAGGGGACGGTATGAGATTTGTATGAAAATACGGCGATATAGGGGAAGCTATGAGAGGTGCGCGAAAACACGGCAATATAGGGGACGGTAAGAGAGGTGCGCAAGGCATAGCGATATAAGGGATGCTATGGGAGGTGCGTGAATACATAGCGATATACCGGACATTATGAGATGTGCATGAAAACGGAGCGATATTAGGGAAGGTATGAGACGTTCACAAAAACACAGCGACATAGGAGAATGAATGGGAAGTGTGCGAAAACAGGGCGATATAGGCGAAGGTATGTGAGGTGCACGAAGGCACAGCGATATAGGGGATGGTACGGGAGGTGCGTGAATACACAGCGATATGGGGGACGTTATGAGATGTGCATGAAAACGGAGCGATATTAGAGAAGATATAAGAGGTGCACAAAAACAAAGCGATATGGGAGAAGTTATGAGAGGTGTGTGAAAACACAGTGATATAGGGGAAGGAATGAGAGGTGCGCGAAGGCAGAGTGATATATGGGAATCTATTGGAGGTGCATGAATACACAGCGATATAGAGGACGTTATGAGATGTGCATAAAAACACGGCGATATAGGGGAAATTATGAGAGGTGCGCAAAAATGCAGCAATATAGGAGAAGTTATGAGAGGTAAGTGAAAACACAGCGATGTAGGAGGAGGTATGAAAGGTACACGAAAACACAGCGATGTAGGGGAAGGTATCGGAGGTGCTCGAAAACAGGGTGATATAGGGGAAGGTATGAGAGGTGCTCGAAGGCACAGCAATATAGGGGATGCTATGGGAGGTGCGCGAAAACACAGTGATATAGGGGAAGACATGAGAGGTGCGCGAATGTAGCGCAATATAGTGGAAGCTATGAGAGGTGAGCAAAAACACGGCGATATAGGCGAAGCTATGATAGTTGAGCAATAACACAGCGATAAGGGTGAATCTATGGGATGTGTGCAAAAAACAGCGATATAGGGGAAGGTATGAGAGGTGCGCAAGGCACAGCAATATAGAGGATGCTATGGGAGATGCGTGAATACACAGCTATATAAAGGACGTTTGAGATGTGCATGAAAACGCAACGATATTAGGGAAGGTATGAGAGGTTCACAAAAACACAGCGATATAGGAGAATGAATGGGAGGTGCGCGAAAACAGGGCGATATAGGTGAAGGTATGAGAGGTATGCGAAGGCACAGCAATATAGGGGATGCTATGGGAGGTGCGCGACTACACAGTGATATAGGGGACGTTATGAGATGTGCATGAAAACACGGCGATATAGGGGAAGTTATGAGAGGTGCACAAAAATGCAGCACTATAGGAGAAGTTATGAGAGGTGTGTGAAAACACAGCGATATAGGGGAAGGAATGAGAGGTGCGCGAAAACAGGGCGATATAGGGGAAGGTATGAGAGGTGCGCGAAGGCACATCGATATATGGGATTCTATTGGAGGTGCATGAATACACAGCGATATAGGAGACGGTATGAGATGTGCATGAATACACAGCGATAGTCGGGAAACAATGACAGCTGTGTGAAAACACAGCAATATAGGGGAAGTTATGAGAGGTGCGTGAAAACACAGTGATATAGGGGAAGGTATGAGAGGTGCACGAAAACACAGCGACATAGGGGAAGGAATGAGAGGTGCACGAAGGCACAGCGATATAGGGGACGTTATGAGATGCGCATGAAAACACAGAGATATAGGGAAATTATGAGACGTGCCCAAAATACAGCAATATAGGAGAAGTTATGAGAGGTGAGTGAAAAAACAGCGATATAGGAGGAGGTATGAAAGGTGCACGAAAACACAGCGATATAGGGGAAGGTATGGGAGGTGCTCGAAAACAGTGCGATATAGGGGAAGGTATGAGATGAGTGCGAAGACACAGCAATATAGGGGATGCTATGGGAGGTACGCGAAAACACAGTGATATAGGGGAAGACAAGAGGGTGCGTGAAAGCAGGACAATATAGTGGAAGCTATGAGAGGTGCGCAAAAACACGGTGATATAGGGGAAGCAATGAGAGGTGAGCAGTAACACAGCGATAAAGGTGAATATATGGGATGTGCGCAAAAACACAGCGATATAGGAGAATGAATGGGAGGTGCGCGAAAACAGGGCGATATAGGTGAAGGTATGAGAGGTATGCGAAGGCACAGCAATATAGGGGATGCTATGGGAGGTGCGCGACTACACGGTGATATAGGGGACGTTATAAGATGTGCATGAAAACACAGCGATATAGGGGAAGGAATGAGAGGTGCGCGAAAACAGGGCGATATAGGGGAAGGTATGAGAGGTGCGCGAAGGCACATCGATATATGGGATTCTATTGGAGGTGCATGAATGCACAGCGATATAGGAGACGGTATGAGATGTGCATGAATACACGGCGATAGTCGGGAAACAATGACAGCTGTGTGAAAACACAGCAATATAGGGGAAGTTATGAGTGGTGCGTGAAAACACAGTGATATAGGGGAAGGTATGAGAGGTGCACGAAAACACAGCGACATAGGGGAAGGAATGAGAGGTGCACGAAGGCACAGCGATATAGGGGACGTTATGAGATGCGCATGAAAACACAGAGATATAGGGAAATTATGAGACGTGCCCTTAATACAGCAATATAGGAGAAGTTATGAGAGGTGAGTGAAAAAACAGCGATATAGGAGGAGGTATGAAAGGTGCACGAAAACACAGCGATATAGGGGAAGGTATGGGAGGTGCTCGAAAACAGTGCGATATAGGGGAAGGTATGAGATGAGTGCGAAGACACAGCAATATAGGGGATGCTATGGGAGGTACGCGAAAACACAGTAATATAGGGGAAGACAAGAGGGTGCGTGAAAGCAGGACAATATAGTGGAAGCTATGAGAGGTGCGCAAAAACACGGTGATATAGGGGAAGCAATGAGAGGTGAGCAATAACACAGCGATAAAGGTGAATATATGGGATGTGCGCAAAAACACAGCGATATAGGAGAATGAATGGGAGGTGCGCGAAAACAGGGCGGTATAGGTGAAGGTATGAGAGGTATGCGAAGGCACAGCAATATAGGGGATGCTATGGGAGGTGCGCGACTACACAGTGATATAGGGGACGTTATGAGATGTGCATGAAAACACGGCGACATAGGGGAAGTTATCAGAGGTGCACAAAAATGCAGCACTATAGGAGAAGTTATGAGAGGTGTGTGAAAACACAGCGATATAGGGGAAGGAATATGAGGTGTGTGAATACACGGCGATATTGGGGAAGGAATGAGAGGTGCGCGAAAACACGGCAATACAGGGGAAAGTATCAGAGGTGCGAGAAAACAGCGATATAGGGGAAGTAATGAGAGGAGCGAAAACATAGCGATCTAGGTGAAGACATGAGAGGTGCGCGAAAACACGGCAATATAAGGGAAGCTATGAGAGGTGAGCAAAAACACGGCGATATAGGGGAAACTGTGAGAGGTGTGCAATAACACAGCGATAAAGTTGAATCTATGGGATGTGTGCGAAAAGACAGCGATATAGGGGAAGGTACGAGAGGTGCGCAAGGCGCAGCGATATAGAGGATGCTATGGGAGATGCGTGAATACACAGCTATATAAGGGACGTTATGAGATGTGCATGAAAACGCAACGATATTAGGGAAGTTATGAGAGGTTCACAAAAACACAGCGATATAGGAGAACGAATGGGAGGTGCGCGAAAACAGGGCGATATAGGTGAAGTTATGAGAGGTATGCGAAGGCACAGTAATATAGGGGATGCTATGGGAGGTGCACGACTACACAGTGATATAGGGGACGTTATGAGATGTGCATGAAAACACGGCGATATAGGGAAAGTTATGCGAGGTGCACAAAAATGCAGCACTATAGGAGAAGTTATGAGAGGTGTGTGAAAACAGCGATATAGGGGAAGGAATGAGAGGTGCGCGAAAACAGGGCGATATAGGGGAAGGTATGAAAGGTGCGCGAAGGCACAGCGATATATGGGATTCTATTGGAGGTGCATGAATACACAGCGAAAGAGGAGACGGTATGAGATGTGCATCAATACTCGGCGATTGTCGGGAAACAATGACAGCTGTGTGAAAACACAGCAATATAGGGGAAGTTATGAGAGGTGCGTAAAAACACAGTGATATAGGGGAAGGTATGAGAGGTGCACGAAAACACAGCGATATAGGGGAAGGAATGAGAGGTGCACGAAGGCACAGCGATATAGGGGACGTTATGAGATGTGCATGAAAACACAGAGATATAGGGGAAGTTATGAGACGTGCGCAAAAATACAGCAATATAGGAGAAGTTATGAGAGGTGAGTGAAAAAACAGCGATATAGGAGGAGGTATGAAAGGTGCACGAAAACACAGCGATATAGGGGAAGGTATGGGAGGTGCTCGAAAACAGGGCGATATAGGGGAAGGTATGAGATGAGTGCGAAGACACAGCAATATAGGGGATGCTACGGGAGGTACGCGAAAACACAGTGATATAGGGGAAGACAAGAGGGTGCGTGAAAGCAGGACAATATATTGGAAGCTATGAGAGCTGAGCAAAAACACAGCGATAAAGGTGAATCTATGGGATGTGCGCAAAAACACAGCGATATAGGAGAATGAATGGGAGGTGCGCGAAAACAGGGCGATATAGGTGAAGGTATGAGAGGTATGCGAAGGCACAGCAATATAGGGGATGCTATGGGAGGTGCGCGACTACACAGTGATATAGGGGACGTTATAAAATGTGCATCAAAACACAGAGATATAGGAGAAGTTATGAGAGGTGTGTGAAAACACAGCGATATAGGGGAAGGAATGAGAGGTGCGCGAAAATAGGGCGATATAGGGGAAGGTATGAGAGGTGCGTGAAGGCACAGCGATATATGGGATTCTATTGGATGTGCATGAATATACAGCGATATAGGAGACGGTATGAGATGTGCATGAATACACTGCGATAGTCGGGAAACAATGACAGGTGTGTGAAAACACAACAATGTAGGGGAGGTTATGAGAGGTGCGTGAAAACACAGTGATATAGGGGAAGGTATGAGAGGTGCACGAAAACACAGCGATATAGGGGAAGGTATGGGAGGTGCTCGAAAACAGGGCGATATAGGTGAAGGTATGAGAGGTATGCGAAGGCACAGCAATATAGGGGATGCTATGGGAGGTGCGCGACTACACAGTGATATAGGGGATGTTATGAGATTTGCATGAAAACACGGCGACATAGGGGAAGTTATCAGAGGTGCACAAAAATGCAGCACTATAGGAGAAGTTATGAGAGGTGTGTGAAAACACAGCGATATAGGGGAAGGAATATGAGGTGTGCGAATACACGGCGATATTGGGGAAGGAATGAGAGGTGCGCGAAAACACGGCGATATAGGGAAAATAATGAGAGGTGCGCGAAAACGCGGCAATACAGGGGAATGTATCAGAGGTGCGAGAAAACAGCGATATAGGGGAAGTAATGAGAGGAGCGAAAACATAGCGATCTAGGTGAAGACATGAGAGGATCGCGAAAACACGGCAATATAGGGGAAGCTATGAGAGGTGAGCAAAAACACGGCGATATAGGGGAAACTGTGAGAGGTGTGCAATAACACAGCGATAAAGTTGAATCTATGGGATGTGTGCGAAAAGACAGCGATATAGGGGAAGGTATGAGAGGTGCGCAAGGCACAGCGATATAGGGGATGCTATGGGAGGTGCGCGAAGGCAGAGCGATATATGGGATTCTATTGGCGGTGCATGAATACACAGCGATATAGGGGATGCTATGGGAGGTGCGCGAAGGCAGAGCGATATATGGGATTCTATTGGAGGTGCATGAATACACAGCGATATAGGAGACGGTATGAGATGTGCATGAATACATGGCGATAGTCGGGAAACAATGACAGCTGTGTGAAAACACAGCAATATAGGGGAAGTTATGAGAGGTGCGTGAAAACACAGTGATATAGGGGAAGGTATGAGAGGTGCACGAAAACACAGCTATATAGGGGAAGGAATGAGAGGTGCACGAAGGCACAGCGATATTGGGGACGTTATAAGATGTGCATGAAAACACAGAGATATAGGGAAATTATGAGACGTGCGCAAAAATACAGCAATATAGGAGAAGTTATGAGAGATGAGTGAAAAAACAGCGATATAGGAGGAGGTATGAAAGGTGCACGAAAACACAGCGATATAGGGGAAGGTATGGGAGGTGCTCGAAAACAGGGCGATATAGGGGAAGGTATGAGATGAGTGCGAAGACACAGCAATATAGGGGATGCTACGGGAGGTACGCGAAAACACAGTGATATAGGGGAAGACAAGAGGGTGCGTGAAAGCAGGACAATATAGTGGAAGCTATGAGAGGTGAGCAAAAACACGGTGATATAGGGGAAGCTATGAGAGGTGAGCAATAACACAGCGATAAAGGTGAATCTATGGGATGTGCGCGAAAACACGGCAATATAGGGGACGGTATCAGAGGTGCGCAAGGCACTGCGATATAGGGGATGCTATGGGAGGTGCGTGAATACACAGCGATATACGGGACGTTATGAGATGTGCATGAAAACGCAGCGATATTAGAGAAGGTATGAGAGGTTTACAAAAGCAAGGCGACATAGGAGAATGAATGGGAAGTGTGCGAAAACGGCGATATAGGTGAAGGTATGAGAAGTGCGCGAAGGCACAGCAATATGTGGGAGGCTATGGGAGGTGCGCGACTACACAGTGATATGGGGGACGTTATGAGATGTGCATAAAAACACAGCGATATAGGGGAAGTTATGGGAGGTGCGCAAAAATGCAGCAATATAGGAGAAGTTATGAGAGGTGCATGAAAACACAGCGATATAGGGGAAGGCATGAGAGGTACGCGAAGGCACCGTTATATAGGGGTGCTATGGGAGGTTCAGGAATACACAGCGATATAGGGGACGTTATGAGATGTGCATGAAAACACGGCAATATAGGGGAAGGTATGAGAGGTGCCCGAAAACACAGCGTTATAGAGGACGCTATGGGACGTGAGCGAAAACACGGCGATATAGGGGAAATTATGAGAGGTGCGCGAAAACACGGCGATACAGGGGAATGTATCAGAGGTGTGAGAAAACACAGCGATATAGGGGAAGTAATGAGAGGAGCGAAAACATATCGATCCAGGTGAAGGCATGAGAGGTGTGCGAAAACACGGCGATATAGGGGAAGCTATGAAAGGTGAGCAAAAACACGGCGATATAGGGGAAGCTCTGAGAGGTGTGCAATAACACAGCGATATAGGGGAAGGCATGAGAGGTACGCGAAGGCACCGTTATATAGGGGTGCTATGGGAGGTGCAGGAATACACAGCGATATAGGGGACGTTATGAGATGTGCATGAAAACACGGCAATATAGGGGAAGTTAAGAGAGGTGCGTGAAAACACAGCGATATAGAGAGAGGTATGAGAGGTGCACGAGAACACAGCGATACAGGGGAAGGTATGGGAGGTGCTCGAAAACAGGGCGATATAGGGGACGGTATGAGATTTGTATGAAAACACGGCGATATAGGGGAAGCTATGAGAGGTGCGCGAAAACATGGCAATATAGGGGACGGTATGAGAGGTGCGCAAGGCACAGCGATATAAGGGATGCTATGGGAGTTGCGTGAATACACAGCGATATACCGGACGTTATGAGATGTGCATGAAAACGCAGCGATATTAGGGAAGTTATGAGAGGTTCACAAAAACACAGCGACATAGGAGAATGAATGGGAAGTTTGCGAAAACAGGGCGATATAGGCGAAGGTATGAGAAATGCGCGAAGGCACAGCAATATGTGAGAGGCTATGGGAGGTGCGCGACTACACAGTGATATAGGGGACGTTATGAGATGTGCATAAAATCACAGCGATACAGAGGAAGGTATGGGAGGTGCTCGAAAACAGGGCGATATAGGGGATTGTATGAGATTTGGATGAAAACACTGTGATATAGGGGAAGCTATGAGAGGTGCGCGAAAACACGGCAATATAGGGGACGGTATGAGAGGTGCACAAGGCACAGCGATATAGGGGATGCTATGGGAGGTGCGTGAATACACAGCGATATATAGGACGTTATGAGATGTGCATGAAAACGCAGCGATATTAGAGAAGGTATGAGAGGCTCACAAAAGCAAGGCGACATAGGAGAATGAATGGGAAGTGTGCGAAAACAGGGCGATATAGGTGAAGGTATGAGAAGTGCGCGAAGGCACAGCAATATGTGGGAGGCTATGGGAGGTGCGCGACTACACAGTGATATGGGGGACGTTATGAGATGTGCATAAAAACACAGCGATATAGGGGAAGTTATGAGAGGTGCGCAAAAATGCAGCGATATAGGAGAAGTTATGAGTGGTGCGTGAAAACACAGCGATATAGGGGAAGGCATGAGACGTACGTGAAGGCACCGTTATATAGGGGTGCTATGGGAAGTGCAGGAATACACAGCGATATAGGGGACGTTATGAGATGTGCATGAAAACACGGCAATATAGGGGAAGGTATGAGAGGTGCCCGAAAACACAGCGTTATAGGGGACGCTATAGGACGTGAGCGAAAACACAGCGATATAGGGGAAATTATGAGAGGTGCGCGAAAACACGGCGATACAGGGGAATGCATCAGAGGTGTGAGAAAACACAGCGATATAGGGGAAGTAATGAGAGGAGCGAAAACATAGCGATCCAGGTGAAGACATGAGAGGTGCGCGAAAACACGGCAATATAGGGGAAGCTGTGAAAGGTGAGCAAAAACATGGCGATATAGGGGAAGCTCTGAGAGGTGTGCAATAACACAGTGATAAAGCTGAATCTATGGGATGTGTGCGAAAAGACAGCGATATAGGGGAAGGTATGGGAGGTGCGCAAGGCACAGCGATATAGGGGATGCTATGGGAGGTGCGTGAATACACAGCGATATAGGGGACGTTATGAGATGTGCAGGAAGAATCAGCGATATCAGGGAAGATATAAGAGGTGCACAAAAACACAGCGATATAGGAGAAGTTATGAGAGGTGCGTGAAAACACAGCGATACAGGGGAAGGTATGGGAGGTGCTCGAAAACAGGGCGATATAGGGGACGGTATGAGATTTGTATGAAAATACGGCGATATAGGGGAAGCTATGAGAGGTGCACGAAAACACGGCAATATAGGGGACGGTAAGAGAGGTGCGCAAGGCATAGCGATATAAGGGATGCTATGGGAGGTGCGTGAATACATAGCGATATACCGGACATTATGAGATGTGCATGAAAACGGAGCGATATTAGGGAAGGTATGAGACGTTCACAAAAACACAGCGACATAGGAGAATGAATGGGAAGTGTGCGAAAACAGGGCGATATAGGCGAAGGTATGTGAGGTGCACGAAGGCACAGCGATATAGGGGATGGTACGGGAGGTGCGTGAATACACAGCGATATAGGGGACGTTATGAGATGTGCATGAAAACGGAGCGATATTAGAGAAGATATAAGAGGTGCACAAAAACAAAGCGATATGGGAGAAGTTATGAGAGGTGTGTGAAAACACAGTGATATAGGGGAAGGAATGAGAGGTGCGCGAAGGCAGAGTGATATATGGGAATCTATTGGAGGTGCATGAATACACAGCGATATAGGGGACGTTATGAGATGTGCATAAAAACACGGCGATATAGGGGAAATTATGAGAGGTGCGCAAAAATGCAGCAATATAGGAGAAGTTATGAGAGGTGAGTGAAAACACAGCGATGTAGGAGGAGGTATGAAAGGTACACGAAAACACAGCGATGTAGGGGAAGGTATCGGAGGTGCTCGAAAACAGGGTGATATAGGGGAAGGTATGAGAGGTGCTCGAAGGCACAGCAATATAGGGGATGCTATGGGAGGTGCGCGAAAACACAGTGATATAGGGGAAGACATGAGAGGTGCGCGAATGTAGCGCAATATAGTGGAAGCTATGAGAGGTGAGCAAAAACACGGCGATATAGGCGAAGCTATGAGAAGTGAGCAATAACACAGCGATAAAGGTGAATCTATGGGATGTGCGCAAAAAAACAGCGATATAGGGGAAGGTATGAGAGGTGTGCAAGGCACAGCAATATAGAGGATGCTATGGGAGATGCGTGAATACACAGCTATATAAGGGACGTTATGAGATGTGCATGAAAACGCAACGATATTAGGGAAGTTATGAGAGGTTCACAAAAACACAGTGATATAGGAGAACGAATGCGAGGTGCGCGAAAACAGGGCGATATAGGTGAAATTATGAGAGGTATGCGAAGGCACAGCAATATAGGGGATGCTATGGGAGGTGCGCGACTACACAGTGATATAGGGGACGTTATGAGATGTGCATGAAAACACGGCGATATAGGGAAAGTTATGAGAGGTGCACAAAAATGCAGCACAATAGGAGAAGTTATGAGAGGTGTGTGAAAACACAGCGATATAGGGGAAGGAATGAGAGGTGCGCGAAAACAGGGCGATATAGGGGAAGGTATGAGAGGTGCGCGAAGGCACAGCGATATATGGGATTCTATTGGAGGTGCATGAATACACAGCGATATAGGAGACGGTATGAGATGTGCATCAATACTCGGCGATAGTCGGGAAACAATGACAGCTGTGTGAAAAGACAGCAATATAGGGGAAGTTATGAGAGGTGCGTGAAAACACAGTGATATAGGGGAAGGTATGATAGGTGCACGAAAACACAGCGATATAGGGGAAGGAATGAGAGGTGCACGAAGGCACAGCGATATAGGGGACGTTATGAGATGTGCATGAAAACACAGAGATATAGGGGAAGTTATGAGACGTGCGCAAAAATACAGCAATATAGGAGAAGTTATGAGAGGTGAGTGAAAAAACAGCGATATAGGAGGAGGTATGAAAGGTGCACGAAAACACAGCGATATAGGGGAAGGTATGGGAGGTGCTCGAAAACAGGGCGATATAGGGGAAGGTATGAGATGAGTGCGAAGACACAGCAATATTTGGGATACTACGGGAGTTACGCGAAAACACAGTGATATAGGGGAAGACAAGAGGGTGCGTGAAAGCAGGACAATATATTGGAAGCTATGAGAGGTGCGCAAAAACACGGTGATATAGGGGAAGCTATAAGAGGTGAGCAATAACACAGCGATAAAGGTGAATCTATGGGATGTGTGCAAAAACACAGCGATATAGGAGAATGAATGGGAGGTGCGCGAAAACAGGGCGATATAGGTGAAGGTATGAGAGGTATGCGAAGGCACAGCGATATAGGGGATGCTATGGGAGGTGCGTGAATACACAGCGATATACGGGATGTTATGAGGTGTGAATGAAAACGCAGCGATATTAGGGAAGGTATGAGAGGTTCACAAAAGCACAGCGACATAGGAGAATGAATGGGAAGTGTGCGAAAACAGGGCGATATAGGTGAAGGTATGAGAAGTACGCGAAGGCACAGCAATATGTGGGAGGCTATGGGAGGTGCGCGACTACACAGTGATATAGGGGACGTTATGAGATGTGCATAAAAACACAGCGATATAGGGGAAGTTATGAGAGGTGCGCAAAATGCAGCAATATAGGTGAAGTTATGAGAGGTGCGTGAAAACACAGCGATATAGGGGAAGGCATGAGAGGTACGCGAAGGCACCGTTATATAGGGGTGCTATGGGAGGTGCAGGAATACACAGCCATATAGGGGACGTTGTGAGATGTGCATGAAAACACGGCGATATAGGGGAAATTATGAGAGGTGCGCGAAAACACGGCGATACAGGGGAATGTATCAGAGGTGTGAGAAAACACAGCGATATAGGGGAAGTAATGAGAGGAGCGAAAACATAGCGATCCAGGTGAAGACATGAGAGGTGCGCGAAAACACGGCGATATCGGGGAAGCTATGAAAGGTGAGCAAAAACACGGCGATATAGGGGAAGCTCTGAGAGGTGTGCAATAACACAGTGATAAAGTTGAATCTATGGGATGTGTGCGAAAAGACAGCGATATAAGGGGAAGGTATGGGAGGTGTGCAAGGCAGAGCGATATAGGGGATGCTATGGGAGGTGCGTGAATACACAGCAATATAGGGGACGTTATGAGATGTGCAGGAAGAATCAGCGATATTAGGGAAGATATAAGAGGTGCACAAAAACACAGCGATATAGGAGAAGTTAAGAGAGGTGCATGAAAACACAGCGATATAGAGGGAGGTATGAGAGGTGCACGAAAACACAGCGATACAGGGGAAGGTATGGGAGGTGCTCGAAAACAGGGCGATATAGGGGACGGTATGAGATTTGTATGAAAACACGGCGATATAGAGGAAGCTATGAGAGGTGCACGAAAACAAGGCAATATAGGGGACGGTATGAGAGGTGCGCAAGGCACAGCAATATAAGGGATGCTATGGGAGGTGCGTGAATACACAGCGATATACGGGACGTTATGAGATGTGCATGAAAACGCAGCGCTATTAGGGAAGGTATGAGAGGTTCACAAAAACACAGCGACATAGGAGAATGAATGGGAAGTGTGCGAAAACAGGGCGATATAGGCGAAGGTATGAGAAATGCGCGAAGGCACAGCAATATGTGAGAGGCTATGGGAGGTGCGCGACTACACAGTGATATAGGGGACGTTATGAGATGTGCATAAAAACACAGCGATATGGGGGAAGTTATGAGAGGTGCGCAAAAATGCAGCAATATTGGAGAAGTTATGAGAGGTGCGTGAAAACACAGCGATATAGGGGAATGTATGAGAGGTGCGCAAAGGCACAGCGATATAGGGGATGTTATGGGAGGTGCGCGAATACAGGGCAATATAGGGGAAGGTATGTGAGGTGCACGAAGGCACAGCGATATAGGGGATGCTACGGGAGGTGCGTGAATACACAGCGATATAGGGGACATTATGAGATGTGCATAAAAACGCAGCGATACTAGGGAAGATATAAGAGGTGCACAAAAACAAAGCGATATAGTAGAAGTTATGAGAGGTGTGTGAAAACACAGCGATATAGGGGAAGGAATGAGAGGTGCGCGAAAACAGGGCGATGTAGGGGAAGGTATGAGAGGTGCGCGATGGCAGAGTGATATATGGGAAACTATTGGAGCTGCATGAATACACAGCGATATAGGGGATGCTATGAGATGTGCATAAAAACACGGCGATATAGTGGAAATTATGAGAGGTGCGCAAAAATACAGCAATATAGGAGAAGTTATGAGAGGTGAGTGAAAACACAGCTATATAGGGGGAGGTATGAAAGGTGCACGAAAACACAGCGATATAGGGGATTCTATTGGAGGTGCATGAATACACAGCGAAAGAGGAGACGGTATGAGATGTGCATTAATACTCGACGATAGTCGGGAAACAATGACAGCTGTGTGAAAACACAGCAATATAGGGGAAGTTATGAGAGGTGCGTAAAAACACAGTGATATAGGGGAAGGTATGAGAGGTGCACGAAAACACAGCGATATAGGGGAAGGAATGAGAGGTGCACGAAGGCACAGCGATATAGGGGACGTTATGAGATGTGCATGAAAACACAGAGATATAGGGGAAGTTATGAGACGTGCGCAAAAATACAGCAATATAGGAGAAGTTATGAGAGGTGAGTGAAAAAACAGCGATATAGGAGGAGGTATGAAAGGTGCACGAAAACACAGCGATATAGGGGAAGGTATGGGAGGTGCTCGAAAACAGGGCGATATAGGGGAAGGTATGAGATGAGTGCGAAGACACAGCAATATTTGGGATACTACGGGAGTTACGCGAAAACACAGTGATATAGGGGAAGACAAGAGGGTGCGTGAAAGCAGGACAATATATTGGAAGCTATGAGAGGTGCGCAAAAACACGGTGATATAGGGGAAGCTATAAGAGGTGAGCAATAACACAGCGATAAAGGTGAATCTATGGGATGTGCGCAAAAACACAGCGATATAGGAGAATGAATGGGAGGTGCGCGAAAACAGGGCGATATAGGTGAAGGTATGAGAGGTATGCGAAGGCACAGCGATATAGGGGATGCTATGGGAGGTGCGTGAATACACAGCGATATACGGGATGTTATGAGGTGTGAATGAAAACGCAGCGATATTAGGGAAGGTATGAGAGGTTCACAAAAGCACAGCGACATAGGAGAATGAATGGGAAGTGTGCGAAAACAGGGCGATATAGGTGAAGGTATGAGAAGTACGCGAAGGCACAGCAATATGTGGGAGGCTATGGGAGGTGCGCGACTACACAGTGATATAGGGGACGTTATGAGATGTGCATAAAAACACAGCGATATAGGGGAAGTTATGAGAGGTGCGCAAAAATGCAGCAATATAGGTGAAGTTATGAGAGGTGCGTGAAAACACAGCGATATAGGGGAAGGCATGAGAGGTACGCGAAGGCACCGTTATATAGGGGTGCTATGGGAGGTGCAGGAATACACAGCCATATAGGGGACGTTGTGAGATGTGCATGAAAACACGGCGATATAGGGGAAATTATGAGAGGTGCGCGAAAACACGGCGATACAGGGGAATGTATCAGAGGTGTGAGAAAACACAGCGATATAGGGGAAGTAATGAGAGGAGCGAAAACATAGCGATCCAGGTGAAGACATGAGAGGTGCGCGAAAACACGGCGATATCGGGGAAGCTATGAAAGGTGAGCAAAAACACGGCGATATAGGGGAAGCTCTGAGAGGTGTGCAATAACACAGTGATAAAGTTGAATCTATGGGATGTGTGCGAAAAGACAGCGATATAGGGGAAGGTATGGGAGGTGTGCAAGGCAGAGCGATATAGGGGATGCTATGGGAGGTGCGTGAATACACAGCAATATAGGGGACGTTATGAGATGTGCAGGAAGAATCAGCGATATTAGGGAAGATATAAGAGGTGCACAAAAACACAGCGATATAGGAGAAGTTAAGAGAGGTGCATGAAAACACAGCGATATAGAGGGAGGTATGAGAGGTGCACGAAAACACAGCGATACAGGGGAAGGTATGGGAGGTGCTCGAAAACAGGGCGATATAGGGGACGGTATGAGATTTGTATGAAAACACGGCGATATAGAGGAAGCTATGAGAGGTGCACGAAAACAAGGCAATATAGGGGACGGTATGAGAGGTGCGCAAGGCACAGCAATATAAGGGATGCTATGGGAGGTGCGTGAATACACAGCGATATACGGGACGTTATGAGATGTGCATGAAAACGCAGCGCTATTAGGGAAGGTATGAGAGGTTCACAAAAACACAGCGACATAGGAGAATGAATGGGAAGTGTGCGAAAACAGGGCGATATAGGCGAAGGTATGAGAAATGCGCGAAGGCACAGCAATATGTGAGAGGCTATGGGAGGTGCGCGACTACACAGTGATATAGGGGACGTTATGAGATGTGCATAAAAACACAGCGATATGGGGGAAGTTATGAGAGGTGCGCAAAAATGCAGCAATATTGGAGAAGTTATGAGAGGTGCGTGAAAACACAGCGATATAGGGGAATGTATGAGAGGTGCGCAAAGGCACAGCGATATAGGGGATGTTATGGGAGGTGCGCGAATACAGGGCAATATAGGGGAAGGTATGTGAGGTGCACGAAGGCACAGCGATATAGGGGATGCTACGGGAGGTGCGTGAATACACAGCGATATAGGGGACGTTATGAGATGTGCATAAAAACGCAGCGATACTAGGGAAGATATAAGAGGTGCACAAAAACAAAGCGATATAGTAGAAGTTATGAGAGGTGTGTGAAAACACAGCGATATAGGGGAAGGAATGAGAGGTGCGCGAAAACAGGGCGATGTAGGGGAAGGTATGAGAGGTGCGCGAAGGCAGAGTGATATATGGGAAACTATTGGAGCTGCATGAATACACAGCGATATAGGGGATGCTATGAGATGTGCATAAAAACACGGCGATATAGTGGAAATTATGAGAGGTGCGCAAAAATACAGCAATATAGGAGAAGTTATGAGAGGTGAGTGAAAACACAGCTATATAGGGGGAGGTATGAAAGGTGCACGAAAACACAGCGATATAGGGGAAGGTATCGGAGGTGCTCGAAAACAGGGCGATGTAGGGGAAGGTATGACAGGAGTGTGAAGACACAGCAATATAGGGGATGCTATGAGAGGTGCGCGAAAACAGGGCGATATAGGGGAAGGTATGAGAGGTGCACAAAAACACAGCGATATAGGGGATGCAATGGGACGTGCGCAAAAACACAAATATATAGGGGAAGGTATGAGAGGTGTGCAAGAATTCGGCAATATAGGGCAAATTATGAGAGGTGTGCGAAAACACGGCGATGCGGGAGAATGTATCAGATGTGCGAGAAAACACAGCGCTATAGGGGAAGTATTGAGAGGAGCGAAAACATAGCGATCTAGGTGAAGACATGAGAGGTGCGCGAAAACACAGCAATATAGAGGAAGCTATGAGAGGTGAGTAAAAACACGGCGATACAGGGGAAGCTATGAGGGGTGAGCAATAACACAGCGATAAAGATGAATCTTTGGGATGTGCGCGAAAAGACAGCGATATAGGGGAAGCTATGAGAGGTGCGCGAAAACACAGCGATATAGGGGACGTGATGAGATGTGCATGAAAATGCAACGATATTAGTGAAGGTATGAGAGGAGCACGAAAACACAGCGATATAGGGGAAGGTATGAGAGGTGCGCGAAAACACAGCGAAATAGGAGAACGTATGAGAGGTGCACGAAAACAGCGATATAGGTGAAGGAATGGGAGGTGCGCGAAAACAGGGCGATGCAGGTGAAGGAATGGGAGGTGCACGAAAACAGGGCGATATAGATGAAGTTATGAGAGGTATGCGAAGGCACAGCAATATAGGGGATGCTATGGAATGTGCGCGAAAACACAGTGATATCGGGGAAGACAGGAGAGGTGCCCAAAAACATGACGATATAAGGGAATCTATGAGAGGTGAGCAATAGCACGGCAATACAGGGGAAGCTATGAGAGGTGAGCGATAACACAGCGATAAAGGTGAATCTATGCGATGTGCGCGAAAAGACAGCGATACAGGGAAAGGTATGAGAGGTGCGCAAGGCACAGCGATATAGGGGATGCTGTGGGAGGTGCGTGAATACACAGCGTTTTCGGGGACGTGATGAGATGTGCATGAAAACGCAGCGATATTAGGGAAGGTATGAGAGGTGCACAAAAACACAGCGATAAAGGAGAAGTTATGAGAGTTGTGTGAAAACACAGTGATATAGGGGAAGGTATGAGAGGTGCACGAAAACAGCGATATAGGTGAAGGAATGGGAGGTGCGCGAAAACAGGGCGATATAGGTGAAGGAATGGGAGGTGCGCGAAAACAGGGAGATAAAGGGGAAGTTATGAGAGGTGCGCAAGGCACAGCGATATAGGAGAAGGTATGGAAGGTGCTCGAACACAGGGTGATATAGATGAAGGCACAGCAATATAGGGGATGCTATGGAAGGTGCACGAAAACACAATGATATAGGAGAAGACATGAGAGGTGCGCGAAAACAAGGCAATATAGTGGAAGCTATGAAAGGTGAGCTAAAACCCGCCGATACAGGGGAAGCTATGAGAGGTGAGCAATAACACAGCGATAAAGGTGAATCTATGGGATGTGCGCGAAAAGACATCGATATAGGGGAAGGTATGAGAGGTGTGCGAAAACACAGCGATAGAGGGGAAGTTATGACATGTGCATGAAAACACGGCGATATAGGGGAAGGTATGAGAGGTGCACGAAGGCACAGCGATATAGGGGATGCTATGGGAGGTGCGCGAAATCACAGTAATATAGTGGACGGTATGAGATGTGCATATAAACACGGCGATATATGGGGAGGTATGAGAGTTGCCCGAAAACAC
>NW_027277651.1:0-26119 GCF_030028105.1 Mobula birostris
GACCATTTAGAGGGTGCCCCTGATCTGATGTTTGATGGAGTCTTTCTTTCTTGCTGGATACCTTTCTTCTTATATTGGGGGAGCGATACCCACCAGGATATATAGGCTGCTGGTGTTTGTTGGTTTTAAACAATGTGTGATAAGTTGGCAATTTGCTTTCAGAACGGCATCCATCTTCTTAGCATGAGTAGATGTTTCCCATGCAGGGCAGGCATATTCGGCAGTGGGATAGCAAAGAGCAAGTGCACTGGCTTGCAATGTTTTTGAGCTTGCTCCCCGTTTTATGTTAGTGAGCTTATTCAGGACGTTGTTTTGTGCGCTCACTTTTGCCTTTGACTTACTGATGTGATTCTTGAAAGTGAGGCATCTGTCAAGGGTGACTCCTAAGTAGATAGGGTGCTCGCAATGCGTCAGTGTTGCTCCACACCGGATTACTTTAAGCTGTCATTTGGCTTCACGGTTCCTGAGGTGGAATGCACAAGCTTGCGTCTCTGATGGGTTTGAGCGGAGGTGGTTTTCTTCATACTGAATGATGAAAGGACTACATAAGGTGGATGTGGAAAGGATGTTTCCAATGGTAGGGTTATCCAGATCTACAGGGCATAGCCTCAAAATTGAGGGGTGATCTTTTAGAGCTGAGGGAAGGAGCAAGTTTATTTCAGCCGGAGAGTATAGAATGTCCGTGGAATGCTCTGCCAAGGCCACAGTGGAGGCCACGTCTGTGGCTATATTTAAAGTGGAGGTTGATAGTTTCCTGATTGGTCAGGGCATCAAAGGATAGGGCGAGAAGGCTGGTGTATGGGGTTGAGTGGGATCCGGGATTTAACATGATGGAATGGCGGAACAGACTTGATGCGCTGAATGGCATAATTCTGCTCATTGTGGTCTTAAGGTCTTAAAGTCACAGACCACTTAAAGATTATTTCACAGTACACCCAATGAAATCAGCCCCACAAAATGAGTAAAATGATTTTTCCTTTGATGATTTAGCCTCTTCTAATGTCTGTTGTCCCTAAAATCCCAACAGTATGTTCAATTACAACTATAGGGAAATCACATTAACCTGGACCAAAATATAAGAGAGATTGAGTCAAATCTGACTTTTCCACAGAAAAATGGTGATGAGAAACATAGAAAACCTACAGCACAATACAGACCCTTTGGCCCAAAATGCTGTGCTGAATATGTACTTATTTTAGAAGTTACCTAAGTTTACCCATAACCTTCTATTTTTCTAAGCTCCAAGTTGCTATCCAGGAGTCTCTTAAAAGACCCTACGTACCTGCCTCCACCACCGTCACTGGCAGCCCATTCCACGCACTCACCACTCACTGCGTTTTAAAAAAAAACTTACCCCTGATATCTCCGTACCTACTTCCAAGCACCTTAAAACTGTGCTCTCTCGTGTTAGCCATTTCAGCCCTGGGAAATAGCCTCTGAGTATCCACACAGTCAATGCCTCTCATCAACTTATACACCTCTATCAGGTCACCTCTCAACCTCTGTCGCTCCAAGGAGAAAAGGCCAAATTCACTCAACCTATTTTCATAAGGCATGCTTCCCAATCCAGGCAACATCCTTGTAAATCTCTGCACCCTTTGTATAGTTTCCACATTCAAAGAAACTATGTTCTTTGTTAACTATCTAGAATTTATAAAGGTTTATTTTATTTGTTATAGACAGAAACAGAAATGCAAGCATTGAAGTAAGACAGCAGGTATGTTATCATATAAATGTCTGCTATTGGCTAAAACTCAGTTATAGTATGTATAATTTAATATGTATTTATAAAAATGAAATGTAAATCTGGCTTCAGGCAGAGGGTGGTTTGGGGGAGCAATATTATTGAGCATGTACCAAATGTTTGATAATTTAAAGTAATTCTAAAATCTGTTGTTCCATAGAATTGTTACAATGCAAAAGGAGGCCATTTGGCCCATCAGATTTATGCCAGGTTTATTACAGATATCCCGTCAGTTTCATTCCACTGCTTTCTGCACCCTACCCCTCACTGACATGCAAATTGCTTTTTCTCATTTGTCTGAATAATTGACATCTAAAAGCTTTGACTGATACAGTTTTAACCATAGTACAATCAGTGAGTTCTAGAATATAATCATGAAGATCTGGAGGGCTAAGGGGAGTAAGCTCTTAGAGCAGGGGTTAGAATCAGAGTCAGGTTTATTATCACCAGCATGTGTCATGAAATTTGTTAACTTAGCAGCAACAGTTCAATGCAATACGTGATATAGAAGAAAAAACAAAATAATAATAAATAAATCAATTACAGTATACATATATTGAATAGATTGAAAATCATGCAGAAAACAGAAATAATATATATTAAAAAAAGTGAGCTAGTGTTCACAGGTACAATGTCCATTGAGGAATCGGATGGGAGAGGGGAAGAAGCTGTTCCTGAATCGCTGAGTGTGGGCCTCCAGGCTTCTGTACCTCCTACCTGATGGTAACAGTGAGAAAAGGGCATGCCCTGGGTGCTGGAGGTCGTTAATAATGGACGCTGCCTTCCTGAGACACCGCTCCTTGAAGATGTTCTGGGTACTTTGTAGGCTAGCACTCAAGATGGAGCCAACTAAATTTACAACCCTCTGCAGCTTCTTTCGGTTCTGTGCAGTAGACCCTCCATACCAGACAGTGATGCAGCCTGTCAAAATGCTGTCCACGGTACATCTATAGTAATTTTTGAGTGTATTTGTTGACATGCCAATCTCTTCAAATTCCTAATGAAGTACAGTCACTGTCTTTCCTTTTTTGTAACTGCATTATGTTACGCACCCTGTAAATGGGTTGCCAAACCAGCAGAAATGGAACGCTCGTTGGAGTCTGTGATCACCAGGAACTAATAAAGTTTTATTAAAGAAATAAGTAATACAGTACACTAATCGTAAGGATATAAATGTAACAGGTTAGCAATGATAATACACACATATACACAGACTAGGGTAGTAGGAATCAGCCAAGCTCTGTCTCAGTCTAGGGGTAAAATGATCAGTCTTAAGTGAAGCAGACTTCAGTTCAGTTTAGTGCAGTTCGAAGTAATCGCTTTTGTTGTACCGTTGGAGAGAGGGAAAGAGATGCAGTTGGTTTCAGGCAGACCTTTTGATGTCTTCTAATCCCACTGTGGTCACCGACTGTGATCCCTCCGTTCCGGATACGATCGTTCTTCCGCGGTGAACCCGGCACCCAGGCAAGGGCAGACGCACACCCCAGGTTCCCACCGATTGTACCTTTACACCCTGTGAGCCTCTGATTGGTTCCCGCAAACCAGTCCTCCAAACTCCCACGACTTGTGGGGGCACACTACTCTTTCCAGGGTCTCGTGGCGTGTGTCGTGTCTTAGCAAACCTGCTCCTTTTATCCCCCCACTGGGGTATCACCTGTCCATCAAACTTCAAACAGTTCAGGTTCAAAGCAACCGGTCGGTCAATATCTGAATTGTGTTTCTTTCTCGTTAATCTCTGTCTTCTTTCTCATTAGTATTTTGAATGTTTCTCCATTGTCTTCTGTTGTCTCTCTCATTAGAATCATCAGTCCAGTTGCTCTGCTTGGTGTCACACATGACACCTCCACCCTTAAAAGGATTTTTACTGGGGTAAAAATTATGGGTGTGAATGCACATTATAAGATACACACTAGTATACAGATAGTCATCAGCTATTCAGCTAATGCAGAGAACTTTAAGTTTTAACACCTTGACAGACAATCAGCAATCACATTGTCGGTTCCTTTTGTATGTTTTATCTTAATATCAAATTCCTGTAAGACCAGGCTCCGACTTAGTAAGCGTTTGTTTTTATCCTTCATTGTGGCCAAAAACACTAATGAATTGTGATCAGTGTAAATTATCAGTCGTTTCCATGCCGGACAAATATAAACCTCAAAATGTTGTAATGCTAGTATGACTGCCAGTAATTCCTTCTCCACAGTGGAATAATTTCTCTGATGGGCATTAAACTTCTTAGAAAAATAAGCCACTGGGTGTTCAATTTCCTCTTTGCCTGTCTGCAACAGCACCGCCCCTGCCACTTCGTTGCTAGCATCTGTTGCTAGGGAGAAGGGTTTTGAAAAGTCAGGTGCATTCAATACAGGGTGGTGGCACAGAATCACCTTCAGACTCTCGAAGGCTTGTTGACAAAGATCGTTCCACACAAACTTTGCATTCTTCGGCAAAAGCTTAGTAAGAGGGAGGGTAATACCTGCAAAGTTTTTGCAGAATTTCTGATAGTACCCCACCATCCCCAAGAGCCTTCTCAGGGCTCTCTTGTCCGTCAGGATAGGAACTTCAGAGATAGCCTGCACCTTAGCCTGCATCGGTGCCAGCTGCCCCTGTCCTACCACATACCCCAGATAAGTGACCTCAGCATGGCCGAACTCACTTTTCGCGAGGTTCACTGTCAGGTTGGCTTCAGACAACCGTTTAAACAGTTCCTCTACTGCCACAATGTGCTCCTCCCACGTGTCGCTCCAGACCACTAAGTCGTCAAAATACGCTTCTGCGTTCTTTAACCTTTTTATCACTGAATTAATCATCCTATAGGGGTGTTGCTTAATAGGCTGATCTGATGTGACAACAACATCATGCACCGTCCCCTTGCCTCGCCTCGGAACATCTGGACATACGTCTGCATGCCGGTTAATTAGCTTTATCAGTGGCTCGCTCTGTTCAGGGTTTAAGTGAGAGACCTTATCAGCAAAGTTGGCCAAAACAATAGAGTTCTCCAATCTGGTCGGCACCATATTTATCTTTTCAAGATGGGTTTTCCCCTTATCATTTGGCACCCCAACCTCATTAATTTTTGTGATAACACTGACTAGATCTGCTTTCTGATTGTGGTAAGCTTTTAACATATTAATAGGCTCTAACTGTCTCGGCTCACATCTACACAATAATATCCTTCCTCATGTTCGGCCAGTAAAACTCTTTCATAATTCTCTCGACTGTCTTCCTCACCCCAAAATGTCCACTGAGGGGTATCTTGTGGGCCAGGTTAAAAATCTCATCCCATAAATTTTTGGCACGACCACCTGGTGTACCACCCCCCATTCCTCATGTGCGGGCATGGTACTTGGTCTCCACTTCCTCATCAGTACTCCCTCCTTCACATAATAGCCCACTGATTCCCTTTTTATTTCTGCTTCGGAGAGAACTGTCTCCGTCAAAACCATCAGCTCCTCGTCTTGTTCCTGTGCCTGTATAAATTTCTTCCTTGCTAATGATAAATCTACCTCACTTTCTTCCGACACTATGCTCCTCCTTTTCACTTTCTAACTCCTCCTGGTACAAGGCTGGTAAAAACATCTCAGCTAAATCTACATTCGCTTCGGCAGCCTTTCTGGACATGCGCCGAGTCACTGTGCAAACGGGATAAACCTGTGAGTCCATGGGTGGGTCCTCAGTCCTGGCAGGCTTGCTTGTCAGCTTTACTGCTGGGTATACATCTCCACCTGGAAGGTCGTTACCGAGTAAGACCTCCACGTCTTCCATCGGTAATTCGGGCCTCACCCCTATTGTGACCGGTCTGGAGACTAAGTCACTTTTTAGGTGTATCTGGTGCAAAGGTACGGCTTCAGTCCCTTTCCCAATGCCTTTTATCACACTGACCTCCCCAGTCTCGGTCTCTGAACTAAAGTCTAACACCCTCCTTAAGGTCAATGACTGACAAGCCCCAGTGTCTCTCCAGATCCATTCTGGAACTGGGTTTGACTGCTGCTTCACCAACACCAATCTGGCTGAAATAAACTTCTCGCGCCCTTCCTGAACTCTATCAGACCTCTTCTCCCCTAGCGGTTTGTTTGCCGGCTCAATACAGCCAGTCAGAGTCGTCGTTTTTCCTTTCCCCGTACCTTCTTTGGGGCAAAACACCTGGACGCAATGTGACTGGCTTTCCCACAATTATAGCATACGACCCCAGGAGACTTCCTACCAGACTGCTTCCTGTCTTCCTCATCCTTCTCACTAGTCCCCGACTTACTTTCTGGCTTTTCAGGCGGACTTTCTCTGCCCTCTCGACTACCCTTCTGGTAGCTCTTACTCGGGATAAACTTTGCTTTGTGTGTTAATGCAAACTCATCCGCAAACTTAGCAATTGCGGCTAAGGTTTCTGCCTCTTTCTCATCTAGATAGGGCCTCATACCTTCAGGGACACAACCTTTAAATTGCTCAATCAGTATTAACTGTAGCAGTCTGTCATAATTTCCAGTGACCCCTTTCGAGGCGCACCAAAGCTCACAATACATCTGCATCTCACGGGCAAACTCTAAATACATGCGGCCCCACTGCTTCCTCACATTCCGGTACCTTTGCCGGTATGCCTCCGGGACCAACTCAAAAATCCTGAGTATAGCCTCATTCACTACATCATACCTCTGGGCATCTTCTGCTGACCATGCCAAGTAAGCTTGTTGAGCCTTCCCTTTCAGCACGCTCTGAAGCAAAGCAGCTCACTTATCCCTTGGCCAGTCCTGACTTGCAGCGACTTTTTCAAAATGTAGAAAGTGCCGATCAACATCGGCCTCCTCAAATGGGGGAACCAACCTAACCTCCTGGGTTGCTCTGAACCCTCCACCTTGGTTTGGCATTTGGGCCCTGTCTAGTGGAATCCTTAACTTCTCAAGCTCAAACTCCCTTTCCTTCTCTCTCTCTTCTTGTTCTAACTGCTTTATTCTCTACTCCCATTCTAACTGCATCTCTTCTCATTCTAGCTGCTTTATTCTCTCCTCCCGTTCTAACTGCTTCTCTTCTCGTTCTAGCTGCTTTACTCGAAACTCGTGCTCGAGTCTTAATTTTTCCATCTGCAGCTGCACTGCTTCTCCACCAGGTTTGCTCATAGACACCACCTCCAGCTCCCCGTGGGGAAACATACCTTTAGATACATAATGCTCAATGATAGCTTTGTGCACCTCCGCTCTCCTCATTGTCGGCTTCCCCTTAAAAAGATAGAACCATTTGGCAACAGTCGCCAATTCTGATTTCCTGGCATCCTCTAATGCCTCCAAGGTTGGCACCTTTAGAAATTCCTCAATCTCCATTTCTGCTGTTTGCCTTCTTTTTTTTCCGGAATTTTAATCCAATCAATTTACCCAGTCCCAAATTTTGGCATTCAAAATCCCGGATGAGATCCCCACTTATGTTACGTACCCTGTAACTGGGTTGCCAAACCAGCAGAAATGGAACGCTCGTTGGAGTCTGTGATTACTAGGAACTAATAAAGTTTTATTAAAGATGTTGTTTAATTTGATTAGTTCGAAGTAATCGCTGTTGTTGTACCAGTGGGTGGGGGGGGGGAGAGGGAGGGAGGGAGGGAGAGGGAGAGGGAGAGGGAGAGGGAGAGAGAGAGAGAGAGAGAGAGAGAGAGAGAGAGAGAGAGAGAGAGAGAGAGAGAGAGAGAGAGAGAGAGAGAGAGAGAGAGAGAGAGATGCAGAGAGATGCAGTTGGTTTCAGGCAGACATTTTGATGGCTTCTAATCCCGCTGTGGTCACCGACTGTGACTCCTCCGTTCCGGATACGATCATTCTTCCGCGGTGAACCCGGCACCCAGGCAAGGGCGGACACACACCCCAGGTTCCCACCAATCGTACCTTTACACCCTGTGAGCCGCTGACCAATTCCCGCGAACTGGTCCCCCAAACTCCCACCATTTGTGGGGGCACACTGCTCTTTCCAGGGTCTTGTGGCATGTGTCATGCCTTAGCAAACCTGCTCCTTTTGTCCCCCTGCTGGGGTATCACCTGTCCATCAAACTTCAAACAGTTCAGGTTCAAAGCAACTGGTCGGTCAATATCTGAATTGTGTTTCTTTCTCGTTAATCTCTGTCTTCTCTCTCATTAGCATTTTGAATGTCTCTCCATTATCTTCTGTATCTCTCTCATTAGCATCATCCGTCTGGTAGCTCTGCTTGGTGTCACACATGACAATTGATATGTTGGGACCAGGTTAGATCCTCAGCGATCTTGACACCCAGGAACTTGAAACTGTGCTCTTTCTCCACTTCTGATCCCTCTATTTGGATTGGTGTGCGTTCCTTCATCTTACCCTTCCTGAAGTCCATTCCTCTGTGCCCATCTCCCTCAGCAACAAGTGTGCCCCTTTGGATGCTGCCGAGTGGAGGGTGGATGGCCTACCAGGGTGCTGCAGCAGCAGCCAGGCCCATGGCACTGTGTCCGGCTCCGATGCTCTGCCAGGAAGGATGCAGTCATGTCATCGGAGACTCGACAGTTACAGGGGTGGCCAGGAGGTTCTGTGGCCATGAAAGACGCACTAGAATGGTGTGTTACCTCCCAGGTGCTAGAGTGCAGGATGTTTGAAAGCAGCTGCAGAGGATTTTCAAGAGAGAGAGTGAGCAGCCAGACATTGTGATGCATAAATGGCACCAATGACATGGGTAGAAAGGGGGAAGAGGTCCAGTGAAGTGAGTGTAGGGAGTGAGGGAATAGGCTGAAACTCAGGACCTCCAAGGTAGTAATACTTGGAGTACTCCTGGCATTTGCTTATCAGGCAGTAATAGGATGATTGTACTGATGACTGAGTAGCTGAGGACATGGTGCAGGGGGCAGGATTTCAGACTTCTGGATCATTAGGATCTTTTCTGGTGAAGGTGGGACCTGTATGAATATGGCGGGTTACACATGAACTCGAGCGGGACCAAAATCCTTTGGGGAGGTTTGCTAAGGCTGCTAGTGAGTGCTTAAACTAATTTGGCAGGGGATGGGAACTGAGGTGATTGTGCTGAGGACGGGGCAGTTGGTATACAAGTCAAAACATTGTGTAGTGAGTCTGTGAGGAAGAGCGGGTGGATAATAGGGCAAAATTGCAATCAATTGGATGAGATGAAGTGCAACAAGGTGGCAAAATTGTTAAGTGTGATGAATGCAGGACTGAAGGTATTATATTTGAATGCACGCCATATACAGAATAAGGTACATAATTTTGTAATGCAGTGAGAGATTGTAGGTACATTGTAGACATTGTAGGTCGTGGCTGAAAGAACATAGTTGCGAGCCTAACATCCATATTGTGTTGAAAGAACAGGCTGGTAGGCAGCGGGTGGATCTGTTGGTTAACAAAAATGAAATCAGATCCTGAGAAAGTGGTGACACAGGACTGGAAGATGCTGAATCCTTGAGGGTCGAGTTAAGAAACTGCAAGGGTGAAAAGAAACTGGTGAGAGTCAGATACAGGCCTCTGAACAGTAGTCAGGATGTAGGAGAGAAATTACAATGAAAGATGGTAAAAGCATGTCAAAAGGGCAATATTACAATAGTCATGGGAACTTTAATGTGCAGATAGATTGGAAGAATGAGGTTGGTGCTGGATCCCAAGAGGGGGAGTTTGTGGAATGCCTATGAGATGGCTTTTTGGAGCAGCTTGTGATTAAACCCACTGGGGGATCAGCTGTTGTCAATTAGATGCTGTGTAATGAACCACAGTTGATTAGGGAACTTAATGTAAAGAAGCCCTTGGGAGGCAGTGATCTTAATATGATAGAATTCATCTTGCAGTTCGAGAGGGAGAAGCTAAAGTCAGATATAACAGTATTATAATGGAGGAAAGCGAATTAAAGGAATGATAGAAGAACTAGCCAAGATTGATTGGAAGCAGACTCTAGCAGGGATTATGGCAGAACAGCAATGGCCTGAGTTTGTGGGTACTTATTGGAAGGTGCAGGATAGATACATCCCAAAGATGAAGAGGTATTCAAAAGGGAGGGTGAGGCAATTGTGGCTGACAGGGAAGTCAAAGACGGCATAAAAGCAAAACAGGGCATATAGTACAGCAAAAATTAGTGTGAAGTAAGAAGATTGGGACGTTTTTAAAACCCAACAGAAGGTAACTAAAAAGCCTTATAAAAAGACCAAAACGTCAACAGTGTATTCCTTTCTATGGATGGTGTCTGAGTTGCTGAGTTCATCTAGCATTTTGTGTGCATTGCTCTGGATATCCAACATCTGCAGAATTTCTGGGTTTTTGGCTTGTTTACTTATAGAACAGATGAAATAAGAAGGTAAGGTAGCCAATCATATAAAAGAGGATATCAAAAGTTTTTATCAGATATATAAAGAGTAAAAGAGGGGCGAGAGTGGATGTTGGACTGCTAGAAAATGATGCTGGAGAGGTAGTGATGGGGGACAAAGAAATGGCAGATAAACTTAATAAGTATTTTGCGTCAGTCTTCACTGTTGAAGACACTAGCAATATGCCAGAAATTCATGAGGAAGACATGAGTGTCATTGCTATTACAGAAGTCCTTGAGAAGATGAAAGATCTGAAGGTAGATAAGTCGTATGGACCAGATGGACTACACCCAGGGTTCTGAAAGAGGTAGCTGAAGCGATTGTGGTGGCATTACTAATGATCTTTCAAGATTCTGGAATGGTTTTTGAGGGCTGGAAAATTGCAAATGTCACTCCACACTTTAAGAAGGGAGGGAGGCGGAGCTGTTGGAGTCCACTGTTAAAGATGTGGTTTTGAAGTATCTGAAGTCATAGTCCATCAAATAGCCAGAATCAATATAATATCTCTGCCTTTGCAGTCTATGGTATTAGTTATGAAACTTGGATTTCGTACCCATTGTGAATTGCTGTCTGAACATGCTCTGACATTTTCACATACAGTACTGTGCAAAATCCTTGGGCACGTATACTGTATAGCTAGTCTGCTGAAGACCTTTGGACAGTACTGCAGTAATTTTATGTGGTGCAGTGTACTCCTGCTACAGAAAAAAAAATCAATTTTCATGACATGTGTGAGTGATGATAAACCTGATTCTGATGTGGGTCTCTATTGCAGGTTGAGAGTGGGAAGTGGGCAGGGAGAGGGGAATCATGGTTGGGAAAAGGGGAACTGAGAGAGGAGGAAGTGGGAAGCACCAGGAGACATTCTGTAATGATCAATAAACCAATTGTTTGTCATCAAATTAACTTGCCGCGTGTCTCTGGGCTGTGAGTGTCTGCACCCACGTCAACCCTTGCTCATGTTTCCTGCCCTTAAGTGAATTTCTACCCCAGCCAGTTATGAACCTTTAATTTCATGTGCCTTAATTTTGCTAACTAATGCATTATTTCTGAAAATGCATGTGGATGATATTTATTTTCCCTTCTTAAAATGCTTGTCTTTATTAGAATATTCCCCACAATGCATCTGGTATAAGGATTGTTGTAAACTTCCCACTGTCTATTTTGCCCATTTCTCTGTTCAGTGCTGTTTACTACTGCTGGCAATTGGGGAAAATGTTTGATTTCTACATATAACCAATATGCTTTGTTCTTTTTAGGATAATGAAGACTTATAAGATTTCAGTATTATTGACATAGAGCTGGATGCTGCAGCGGATTCACTTCAGACTCTTTAAAATGGACATGACGGGTATCAATTTTGGAACTGGGTACCAGTGGAAAAACTTTGTCCATCAATAGAGCAAATACATGCCTTCATTCCTATGGAATGGCACTGTTATTTGAAACATATTATAACAACCCTCTGTATGATTTCAGTATTGTTTACTTTCAAAGCCCTGTTAGGATACATTACTTGGTAGGTCTGATATAAGAAGCACCCTCACCAAACTAAGAGTTTCTGACCAGAGAATCAATCTTGAAATGATGTGGCAGTCTTTCCACGTTGTGCTGGAGTTTGATGTGAACAGAAAATCAATGGAACAGTAATTGTAAGACTTGCACTTGACGACTGCCGTTTGGTAGACCTGAGGACTGAAGTCGATACAGAGTCTATAGATACCAGAATCTGGAGCAAAAGAAGTAAACTGCCCGACAAACTCAGAGGAACTAGCAGAATCTGTGGAGGCAATGCAGCAGTCGAAATTTCAGATTAAGATCCTGCATCAGGGCTGAGAGTGTTGACCAAGAAATAGTTGCCATTTCAGAAGGCTTGTGCATGATAGTTGATGACAAATAATAGATGGAAAAGGTAACAGGGGAAGAGAGAAAACAGATGTATTGGTGGGGTGTAAATGACCAGAAATTAGAAAGTTCCATACTTATACCACAATAAGTTACCCAAGTGAAGTAGTAAATATTTTCATTGGATTACAGTAGTGATTTGTGTTTTCTTGTTTCTCTTTGTTTTTTCATGTAGAGTATAGTTTTAGCTTTCATTACGTATTTGTTTGTATGACCACTTGTAATATTTCAGACTGTGTTACAGCATAAAGGAAGAACATAAGTTTAAGTTCTTTATTGTTTTGATTTTACTTGCTGGATACTTGAAGCTCCAAGATGACACCAGTGACCATCAGTGATGTCCTGGATACATTTCATTAAATTATCACTACTTCTCCTTCTTTTAAATTTGCTTCTAATATTAAACTGTGTGCCTATAATTTACAGTTTGACAATTTGTTTTTGGGACAATTGAGCAACCTGGTGCCTTTGCTGTCTCCAGGGGAATTTGCCGTGTTTGAGAATGGAATGTGCTGCAAAATGGCGAAATGCGATCCCATGATCTGCTCCATTAATCACTAATCTCACCAACTTAAGCATTGAATAAGATTGAAATCAACACGGATGAAAGCAGAAGGCAAACGGGTGTTCAGTGTTTTCTGCTTGCATTGACCAGTCTCCGTCTCCCTCTCCCTCATTACTGCAGGAGTCTTGCGTCTTTTGCATGGTTTGATTGGTGTAGATTGTGGATGGCTCTCTTTTTAAAATAGGGTCTATGGATGATGTTACATGTGCTTCTGGTTACTTTTTTTTATTGCTCTTTAGCCCGATTTTGATTGGAATTATTTGGCACAGACTGGCTCTGCAGCTGCAGTCAGTGAATGATATTGTGCTAAATTGAACTGAACTGAACTAAACTGTTTCAAGGACTCTGTGGTTTGAGATTCAATATTCTGTCTGTTATTCACTCATTTCTTTGTGTCATTTGTGTGATTTTTTTCTTTTTATGGCATGCTGGGCGTTTGATGTTTCCTTTGAATGAGCTCCATAGTGTTTCTTCGTTTTTTTTGGCTTTCTTTGGAAAGTATGCATACATACTTTGATGATAAATATACTTTGAATTTTCTTGTATCTTTTGAATCTTCCTGATTTTACTTTCTGTCATTTGATGACACTTTCTGACCATACGCACTCTGATGATCCAGCTGGATAAGACTGCTGAAGAAATCAGAACAAAATATACCGCGAATGCTGACTCTAATGTAATATTCGCCAGGACTCTCGAATGTAATATGTCAGGTGGATGATATTAAAAAAACATTGGGCAAGGTCCAGAGAATTCCTGAGGGAAAGAAGAAAACCAAATTGACATTCGTAGTCTCATGACAACTAAGAGAGAATGTGTTAGAAACAATGTCAGCATGACAAAGACTGTGAGGTCTAAAGAACAGATGTGTGTTAAGTGAACAAATGAGAAAGGAAAAGGAGAACTGTGACAAATTACAGTCAGTAAAAACTCTATAGAGTTGATCTGCATTAAATAAACAAATGAGAAAAGAAAAAGAACTGTGGCAAATTGCAAGATAGCTGGATGTTTGAAGATGTTAAGTGTCTGGATGAGTTATTATCTCTGAAAATGATGTGCACGTATCAGGAAGTACGGCTCCTGGTACACCTCTGCAACAAGCAGAATTAAAAGCCCTGATTGAGGTCCTTAAGATGGAAAAAGGAAAAAAAAAAATCATTAACATCTACACAGACTCCCAATATGATTTTGGAGTTCACAATTATGGAAATCTATGGGGCAATGAGCATTTCTTACAAAAATGGCCAGCTGATACAAGAATTAATGCAGATCATGCAATTGGCATCAGTAGTGGCTGTACTGAAATGTAAAAACCACTGCAAAATTGTCACAGTTGAAAGCTGTAGAAGTGAACCAGCGGATGAGGCAGCAGAAAGGAGAGTATGGAAAGGAGTAAAAGAAATAAATGAAGTGAATCTATCAACTAAAGTGATGAGAACAAACTTGAACTCTAGCACATACAGACATACAGCATATTTGAGAAATGCAAGCTCAATGTTCTAACAGAGCCAAGTTGTCCTAAATGGTGGGAAATTGAACAACTGGGCATAGGAATCATTTTCATGAACCTCCTTTGAACCCTCTCCAGTTTCAACACATCCTTTCTAATAAAGGGCCTCAAACTGCTTACAATACTCCAAGTGAGTCCTCAACAGTGCATTATAAAGTCTCAACATTACACCCCTGCTTTTATATTCTAGTCCTCTTGAAATGAATGCTAACATCACATTTGTCTTCCTCCCCACAGACACAATTTGCAAATTAACCTTCAGGAAATCCTGCAGAAGCACTCCAAATCCATTTGCATCTCAGTATTTTTTTGTAGTTTCTCTCCATTTAGAAAAACTCGTCAACACTTTCATCCCTTCTACCAAAGTGCATGACCATACACTTCCTGACACTGTATTCCATCTGCCACTTCTTCACCCGTTCTGCTAATTGGTCTGAGTCCTTCTTTAGCCTCTCTACTTCTGCAATTCTACCTGCCCCTCCACCTATCTTTGTAGAGTCTGCAAAATCTGCAACAAAGCTATCAATTCCACATAACGTAAAAAGAATTGGATCCCTCTCGAACACTAGTCACTGGGAGCCAAACCACAAGAAACTTCCTCTATTCTCACTCTGCCTCCTGCCAGTTGGCTACTGCTCTATCCATACTAGAATCTTTCCTGTAATACAATGGGCTCATAGCTTGTTCAGCAGCCTCATGTCTGGCACCTTGTCATATGCTTTCTGAAAATCCAAATACAAAACATTCATTGATTCTCCTTTGTCTTTCCTGCTTGTTATTTCTTCAAAGGGTTCCAACAGATTTGTCAGGCAGGAGTTTCTCTTGCAGAAACTCTGCTGACTACAGCCTATTTTATCATGTGCCTCCAAATTCCCTGAAATCACATCCTTAATAATTGACTCCAACATCTTCTTAACCACTGAGGTCAGAGTAACTGGCCTATAATTTCTTTTATTTAGCCTCTCTCCCTTCTTGAAGGGTGGAATGACATTTACAATTTTCCTGTCTTCCAGAACCATTCCAGAATCTAGTGATTCTTGAAAGATCACTACTAATGCCGCCATGATCTCTTCAGCCACCTCTTTCAGAACCCTGCTGTCCACATCATCTGGTCCAGATGACTTATCTACCTTCAGGCCTTCTCAAGGTTTTCCCAAGAACCTTCTCCCTAGTAATGATAATTTATCACAACTCGTGAACCCTGACACCTGGAACTTCCACCATACTGCTAATGTCTTCCACAGTGAACACTGATGCAAAGTACTTATTAATTTCATCTGCTATTTCCTTGTTCCCCATTACTATCACTCCAGCATCGTTTTTCAATGGTATAATATTCACCGTCACCTCCCTTTACACTTTATGTATTCAAAGAAACTTTTGATAGTCCTTTTTAAATATTATTGGCCATCTTACTTTTGTATTCCATCTTTACCTTGATGACTTTTTTAGTTATCTTTGCTTGATATTTGAAAGCTTCCCAATCCTCTAATATCCCACTAACGTTTCCTCTATTATATACCCTCTCTTTGGCTTTAATATTGGCTTTTATTTCTGGTTAGCCACGGTTGTGTTATTTTGCCAATAGAATGCTTCTTCCTCTTTGGAATGTATATATCCTGTGCCTTCCAATTTGGTTTCAGATATTCCAGCCACTGCTGCTCTACTGTCATCCCTGCTACTGTTCTTTTCCAATCAATTCTGGCCAATTCTTCTCTCATGGCTCTGAAATGCCCTTTACTCCACCGTAATACTGATACATCTGACTTTAGCTTCTCCTTCTCAAATTTCTGGGGGAAATTCAATTAGATAATGATCACTTTCTCCTAAAGGTTCTTGTACCTTAAGTTGTTCTCTTCTCAATTTCATTTCATTGCACAACACCCAATCCAGAATAGCTGGTCCCCTAGTGGGCTCAAGCATAAGCTTTTCTAAAAAGCAAACTCATAGGCATTTTAGAAATACCCACTGTTGGAATCTAGCACCATCCTGACTTTTGCAACCTATCTGCGTATTGAAATCCCCCATAACTATTGTAAAATGTCCCTGTTGGTATGCATTTTCTACCTCCCATTGTAATTTGTAGGCCACGTCGCTATTACTGTTTGAGGATCTATATATAACTTCAGAGTCTTTTACCCTTACAGTTTCTTAGCTCTATCTACAATGATTCAACACCTTCCCACCCTATGCCACCTCTTTCTAATGATTTGATTTCATTTTTACCAACAGAGCAACATTAACCCCTCTGCCTTCCTGCCTCTCCTTTTGATACAATGTGTATCCTTGGATATTAAGCTCCCAGCTATAATCTTCTTTCAGCCATGATTCAGTGATGCCTACAATAACACAAATGAAATCTGTAACTGTTCACCTACTTTATGTCGTATACTGTGCACATTCAAGTATAACAACTTCAGTCCTGTGTTCACCCTATTCAATTGTGTCCACCTTTTATGTTGCAACTCATCCTGTTGACTGCAATTTTGCCCTATCATTAACTTCTTGCTCGGAGTCTCACTGCCCACATTGCCTCTGTAAATCACCAACCTCATCTTCAGCAGAGTCACCCTGGTTCCCATCCCTCTTCCAAATTAGCTTAACCCTACCAGAACAACTCTAGCCAACCTGCCCGCAAGGATATTGGTCCCCCTTGGGTTCAGGTGTAACCAGTCTCTTTTGTATAGCTCATACCTTCCCCAGGAAAGATCCCAATAATCCATAAATCTGAACCTCTGCACCCTGTACCAGTTCCTCAGCCACACATTAATCTGCCAAATCATTCTATTCTTATCCTCACTGGCGTGTGGCACAGGCAGCAAACCAGAGATTACTACCCTGGAGGTTCTGTTTCTCAGCTTTCTGCCCAGCTCCCTAAGATCTCTGTTCAGGACCTGCTCGCCTTGTTTCCCTATGCCATTGGTGCCAATCTGCACCAAGACTTCAGGCTGCCCACTCTCACCCATGAGAATGCCATGGACTTGATCTGAGTTATCTGTGACGCTGGCACCAGGGAGGCAACATCCCACCCGATGTCTCTATCGTGACAATGGAACCTAATCTCTTTTCACCTGATTAAGGAATCTATCAATAGTGCAGTCCTCTTCACCTCTCCACTCTTCTGAGCCACAGCATCAGACTTAGTGCCAGAGATCCTTTGTCTGTGTCTCCCCTCTCCCGGTAGTTTGTCCCCCTTAGTAGTATCTAAAGTAGTGTACGTATTGTTGAGGGGAATGGTCACAGGAGTACTCTGCACTGGCTGTGCATTTTCCCTCCTTCTCCTGACAGTCACCCAGTTACCTGTCTCCTGCAACCTCGGCGTGACTACCTCCCTGGAGCTCCTGTCTATCACCTCATTTTCCCGTTTGAGTCAAAGATCACTAGGCTGCAGCTCCAGTTCCTTAATATGTTCTCTCTGGAGCTGCATCTCAGTGCATCTGGCGCACATGTGTTTATCCGGGAGGCTGGATGTCTTCCAGACTTCCCACAACCCATACAGAGTTCAAAACACTGCCTCTGGAACCCTTCTCACTAATATACCTTGTGTTTTGTATGGCTTGTGTTTTTCTCTTCACATTTCTAATTGGTCTTTGTTTAGATGATGAAGAGAGGTCCAGGAGGGGCAGACGCGAGCCTGTCTGTTCGGGAGCCGCGGTTCGATCAATCTTCGTACGGTATCTTGCCCACAGCCGTTGCATCATGGGCCGGCATTGAAATACGCAAGCCTCCACGCGATGTCAACATGTTGATCCAAGTTGTGGAGGACGAATCTACTCTGCCCGAACAGATGAGTAGTGAACAAATAACGAAAGAGCGAGGGTAACATATAAGACAATATACCTCACCCAAACCTGATCTCGCCGAAACATGATAAGCAAAAGCCGCACTATACACTGGTACAGTCAATAGAATGGCCGCTTCGTTTGCGCTTGAATAATTCCTATGGGCCCTTTGAATCCCTCTTGTTGAATGGACGCGCCTGACCTTTGGCTTAAAAATCTAGATTCAAAGGTACGTTTAATGTCAGAGAAATGTATACAATATACATCCTGAAATACTTTTTCTTCTGATTGCTCTCCGAATTAAAAGATAGCTCTTTTTACGCAGCCCTTTTGTGGGTTGTCCAACCCAGAGAAAGCTGGCGCGAAGCTCTGCTTTTAAATCTAGAATGCGAACCTGACTGCAAGGTAGCTCTTCTTACACACTGCCTCTTGTTGATTGGTCATTCGACAACTCAAATAAACTGCGGCGAAACTCTGCCTTTGAAATCTCGATCGTCTTGATTAAAAGGTGGCACTTATGCAGCCTGGCGTGAATTGTATAACTAAGAGGAAACTGGCGCGAAACTCTGCTTTTAAATCTTGAATGTGGACCCGAGGTTAGTATACCCGTTACTTCGTCTGATGAAACATAGAAAACCCACGGCACAATACAGTACCTATAGCCCTCTATTTTTCTAAGCTCCATGTACCTATCCAAAAGTTTCTTAAAAGACCCTATCGTATCCGCCTCCACCATCGTTGCCGGCAGCCCATTCCACGCACTCACCACTCTTTGAGTAAAAAACTTACCCCTGACATCTCATCTATACCTACACCCCAGCACCTTAAACCTGTGTCCTCTTGTGGCTACCAGTTCAGCCCTGGGAAAAAGCCCCGGACTATCCACACGATTAATGCCTCTCATCATCTTATACACCTCTAACAGGTAACCTCTCATCCTTCGTCGCTGCAAGGAGAAAAGGTCCATTTCGCTCAACCTGTTTTCATAAGGCATGCTCCCCAATCCAGGCAACATCCTTGTAAATTTCCTCTGTACCCTTTCTATGCTTTCCACATCCTTCCTGTAGTGAGGCGACTAAAACTGAACACAGTACTCCAAGTGGGGTCTGACCATGGTCTGATAACTGCAACATTACTTCTCGGCTCTTAAACTCAATTCCACAATTGATGAAGGCCAATACACCATATGCCTTCTTAACCACAGAGTCAACCTGCGCAGCTGCTTTCAGCGTCCTATGGACTCGGACCCCAAGATCCGACATCTGACAGCCCTCCAAACTATCCACAACACCTCCAACCTTTGTGTCATCAGCAAACTTACTAACCCATCCCTCCACTTCCTCATCCAGGTCATTTTTAAAAATCACGAAGAGTAAGAGTACCAGAACAGATCCCTGAGGCACACCACCGTTCACCGACATCCATGCAGAATATGACCCATCTACAACCACTCTTTGCCTTCTGTCGGCAAGCTGGTTCTGGATCCACAAAGCAATGTCACCTTGGAACCCATGCCTCCTTACTTTCTCAATAAGCCTTGCATGGGGTACCTTATCAAATGCCTTGCTGAAATCCATCTACTGCTCTTCCTTTTTCAGCATGTTTAGTCACATTCTCAAAAAATTCAATCAGGCTCATAAGGCAGGACCTGCCCTTGAGAAAGCCATGCTGACTATTCCTAATAATATTATACCTCTCCAAATGTTCATAAATCCTGCCTCTCAGGATTTTTTCCATCAAGTTACCAACCACTGAGGTCACAGGTCTATAATTTCCTGGGCTATTTCTACTCCCTTTCTTGAAGAAAGGAACAACATCCGCAACTCTCCAATCCTTTGGAACCTCTCCCGTCCCCATTGATGATGTAAAGATCATCGCCAGAGGCTCAGCAGAGTCCCCCCTCGCCTCCCACAGTAGCCTGGGGTACATCTCATCCGGTCACTGCGACTTATCCAACTTGATGCTTTCCAAAATTTCCAGCACATCCTCTTTCTTAATATCTACATGCTCAAGCTTTTCAGGCTGCTGCAAGTCATCACTACAATCACCAAGATCGTTTTCCGTAGTGAATACTGAAGTAAAGTATTCATTAAGTTCCTCTGCTATTTCCTCCAGTTCCATATATACTTTCCCACTGTCCCACTTGATAGTCCTATTCTTTCACGTCTTATCCCCTTGCTCTTCACATACTTGTAGAATGCCTTAGGATTTTCATTAGTCCTGCCCGCCAAGGTCTTCTCATGTCCCCTTCTGGCTCTCCGAATTTCTTTCTTAAACTCCTTCCTGTTAGCCTTATAATCTTCTAAATCTCTAACACTACCTAGCTCTCTGAACCTTTTGTAAGCTTTTCTTTTCTTCTAGATCAGATTTATTACAGCATTTGTACACCATGGTTCCTGTACCCTATCCTTGTCCCTTATCCTTCCTTGTCTTATTGGAACGTACCTATGCAGAACTGCACGCAAATATCCCCTGAACATTTGCCACATTTCTTCAGTACCTTTCCCTGAGAACATCTTTTCCCAATTTAAGCTTCCAATTTCCTGCCTGATAGCCTCATAATTCCCCTTAATCCAATTAAACGCTTTTCTAACTTGTCTATTCCTATCTCTCTCCAATGTTATTGTAACAGAGATAGAATTATGATTACTATCTCCAAAATGCCCTCCCACTGAGAGATATGACTCCTGACCAGGTTCATTTCCCAATACCAAATCAATTACAGCCTCTCTTGTAGGCTTAACTACATGTTGTGTCAAGAAACCTTCCTGAGCACACCTAACAAACTCCACCCCACCTAAACTCCTTGCTCTAGGGAGATGCCAGTCGATATTTGGGAAATTAAAATCTCCCATCACGAGAACTCTGTCATTATTACACCTTTCCAGGATCTGTTTCCTTATCTGCTACTCGACATCCCTGTTACTATTTGGCGGCCTATAAAAACACCCAGTAAAGTTATTGACCCCTTCCTGTTCCTAACCTCCACCCACAGATACTCCGTAGACGTCCACCTTCATGGCGTCCACCTTTTCTGCAGCCGTGACACTATCTCTGATCAACAGTGCCACACTCCCACTATGTTTGTTATTTTTGCTTTCTTACTAATCTTGTCCTCTCATGACATGCAGGATGAAATGACTCATAACATGTACAGTCATCAAATCAACTTTCAGATGCTGTTAAATCTTCTGGATGTTGGATATCCCAGTACATGCTAGACACATTACAAAAGTAGTAGGTAGAAGGGGTCTACCCTGAGTCCCAACATAGTTTTCGCGCATGGAGGTCAACTGTCGACATGATTTTCTCACTCCGTCAACTCCAAGAGAAGTGCAGGGAACAACAGAAACCCCTCTATCTCGCTTTCATCTACTTGACCAAGGCTTTCGAGCTTGTCAGCAGGGATGGAATCTTTCAGATTCTCCTCAAGATCGGCTGCCCCCCGAAACTCCAAAGTATCATCAGTTCATTCCATGACGACATGATGGCTACTGTTCAGTACGATGGCAGCTCATCAGAACCCTTCGCTATTTGTAGTGGAGTTAAACAGGATGCATGTTGGCCCCAACATTATTCGGCATCTTCTCTCTGCTATTGAAGCATGCGTTTGGGACGTCATCAGAAGACATCTACATGCACACCAGGTCTGATGGGCGGCTGTTCAACCCTGCGCACCTGAGAGCAAGAAAAAAGGTGCGAAAGACATGCTTTTTGCCGATGACGCTTCTATAACCTCGCACACTAAACAGCCACTACAAACTCTCATGGACAGCTTCTCTAAGGCATGCAAGGACTTCAGGCTTACTACCAGCCTAAAGAAAACAAATGTCCTTGCCCAGAAAGTAGCGGAGACACCAGTCACTACCATCGACAATTACGATCTAGAAGTGGTCCACCAGTTCACATACTTGGGCTCGACCATTAGCGACACTCTCTCCCTCGATGCTGAAGTCAATAGTTGTATCGGCAAAGCAGCATGCATCCTTGGTCGACTCTCCTCGCGGGTCTTGGAGAATCCGAAACTCGCTACAAGGACCAAGACTGCTGCGTTATCAGCACCCTCCCGTATAGTAGCGAGACTTGGACCACCTATTCCAAGCAGGAGAGGAAACTCAATAGTTTCCATCTGCGCAGCCTTCGCCACATCCTCGGCATCACCTGGAGAGACAAAGTCCCAAACTCTAAGGTCCTCTCCCGCGCTGGACTTCCCACAACAGTTTACGCTTTTAAGACAACGCAGACTGCGCTGGCTGGGCCAGGTGCGTCGATGAAGGATGGTAGACTGCCAAAGGACATCCTCTACAGAGAACTAGCAACAGGCAAGAGGAACATTGGTAAACCCCAGCTTCGCCTCAAGGACCTCTGCAAGTGCGACATGAACGCCTTAAAAATCAACACAGATTGCTGGGAGGATACAGCAGATGACCGCAACAATTGGCGAGGTTCTCTCCAGCAACAGCTAGAGCAAGGCGAAAGAGTGATCCTGAGTCAGTTTGAAGAGCAGAAAGCTAAACGGAGAGCACAGTGGACAGCGGACAACAATTCCACGACGCCATACCCATGCAGCAACTGTGGAAGAGCCTGCCGTCCTAGGATCGGCCTCAAAAGCCACAGCCGACGCTGCCCGACAAACCAGTGACTACCAGAGGCTCAATACCTAGGGCAGACCACGACCGACGGAGACCACACTAAAGTGAAATCACTTGAGTCGAGTATGATCTTTTCCTAAGAAATTATCTCTTGGAGGATCTTCAGGTGGCTGTAGAGGCCAATCCAGGATACACACACAGAATTCTGACCTCACAATCCTGTCCCCATCGCTACTTGCTTATCACCACAGCATAGGACTTAATCCAGGATGTTAAGGGGGACTCCCTTAATTGAGAACACCCGTGCACGACTTTGCTTAATGTTGGGAGGCCAATACATGGGCAGCCACCACACAGTTCTTGACAGATCGGGGTCCGTGTTCAGTAACTGGGAATGCAAGATGACAGGGGATGCTTCAATACTACAGCCTTCCTCCACTTCACTGCCATTGTGATGCATCTTCACCTGCCAGCTGCACAATTTAAGTCATGGTTTGAACACTGTTTGCAAACTCCCCTTGACCTTACTGGCTTGAGTGGCACTACCGGGGGCTAAGAAACGGATGGCTAAACTCGACACAGCATGGCTCTTGGGATTTCAGGAACTCCCAAACCTCTCCACGACGACAAAGTGACAATCCTCGGAGAAGAAACATTACAAAACTCACCAATGTTACGTATTACTGTAGACACTTAACAATCACATGATCTTTTCCTTGTCCAGCATTCTGATCTAACAACTTTGTGTCCTTCTTTCATTCTTCTCAAGGGTATTATGGAAACACAGTGACCATGTGCGTCACACACAATCTTAATCTAGATCATTTGTGCCAAAACTACCTGCCTCATCTATTGGCTTGTGTCTGGTCCAGTTCTATTTATGCATTCATTTGGTGTATGCTTAAGTTCAAACCTAAGATCTGTGATAAGGTTACTTCCCTTCAGTTGTTTACTGTAAAGTCTGCCTTTTGCATGAGTTCTAAAGATAACCTCTATGGTATAGATCAGGGATCGCTGATCTAAATGTAATAATGACTCTGCAATTTTCATCGGGCAATGTTCACTGTGTGCTTAGTGAGTCGTCCTGAAAGAAGTCTCAGTTTATTTTGATAGTGATCGTTGTTCTTCTTTGGTTGTTAATAGATAGCATGATTATTGCCATCTATTGCAGTACTTCCTCAGATTTAGGAAGATTATAAGCATTGTGTGGAGGTTTTATAAATTAAGAACTCCTATTAACCATGTGTGTTATTCTGAATCAAATGTTTTTTGGTAGTCAATACGGCAACATGAAAGATGTTTGTTTTTCCTCTGGGATTGATTTGGAATTACAGAGTCTATTACCAGTTGTTTGTTCCATCCTTCCATATCCTTAAGGCATAATTTCTGCTCTTCTGTAAGTATATGCTGGTTATCTAAATGACCTAGACCCACTGCAATTTGCCTATTGCCACATCAGGTCAACGGCAGATGCAATCTCAATGGCTCTTCACATGGCCTTAGACCACCTGGATAACACAAACACCTATGCCAGGATGCTGTTCATCGATTATAGCTCAGCATTTAATAACATCATTTCCGCAATCCTGACTGAGTAGTTACAGAACCTGGGCCTCTGTACCTCCCACTACAATTGGATCCTCAACTTCCATACCAGAAAACGCAATTGGTATGGATTAGTGATAATATCTCCTCCTCGCTGTCAATCAACACTGGTGAACCTCAGGGGTGTGTGAATAGCCCATTGCTCTCCTCTGTCTGTGCACATGACTGTGTGAGTAGGCATAGCTCAAATACTATCTATACATTGGCTGATGATACAATCATTGTTGGTAGATGGAGACGAGAGGCCGACCAGGGGTGAGATACACCAACTAGTGGAGTGCTGTTGCAGCAACAATCTTGCACTCAACATCAATCGGACGAGAGAGCTGATTGTGGCCTTCAGAAAGGGTAAGACGTGGGACACATACCAATTCTCATAGAGAGATCAGTAGTGGAGAGAGTGAGCAGTTTCAAGTTTCTCGATGTCAAGATCTCAGAGGACCTAACCTGGTCCCAGCAAATTGATACAGCTATAATGAATAAATAAATAAGTCACAGTATATGTATATCAAATATATTAAAATCATGCAAAAACAGAAATACACAAGAATGATTCCAGGAATGAAAGGGTACCATAACAGAAACGTCTGGCAGTTCTTGGGATGTATTCCCTGGAGTTCAGGAGAATGAGGAAGGATCTCATAGAAACATTCCAAATGTTAAAAGGCATAAACAGATTATATATGACAAAATTATTTCCCATGGTAGAGGAGTCTAGGACAAGCGGGCACAACTTCAGGTTTGAAGGATGTCCATTTAGAACAGAGAGGCAGTGTCAAGGTCCGGTCTGTGAAGTCCACGTTCTGATTCACAGTCCAGTCCGTGGACTCCGGACTCCAGGTCTTCTGGCTGTCCCTTTTTTCAGTTGGGTTTAATCATAGGCACCTGATGCTCGTCTTGGGGCTGGGAATATAACTGGCTCTGGGTTCAAGTGTGGTGGCTAGTTCGTCTCGTCAGTATTCCGTCCTCGCCTCCGTGGGGTAAGTCAGGCTGTCTTTACCGTACCCTGCGGTTGGATCTGTCCCTTCCTGTCCTTGCCTCCGTTGGGTAAGCCAGGTCGCCTTTGCCGTTACCCTGAGGCTGGACCGTTCCCTTCCCTTCCCCTTCCTTCAACCTGTGTCCAAAGCCTTGCCTGCAACCTGTGTCTGGAGCCTTGCCTACAACCTAGTCAAGTTCAACCACCAGAGTGAGACTGGAGCCTTGCTGTGTCAAGATAAGGAACTGTATATCGTTGAGCTGGAACTGTCTCTGTGTCCACGCCTTCGCTAGGTAGGTCTGGCCGTTTGCCGCTACCTAGAGTTGAGAACCGTCTCGTCGTGTTGAGCATTCTGTGTCTGAGTCCCGGCCCTACGTCCTGTTCCCAAGGAGGGGTCCTGGCTCTGTGTTCCATGTTCCTGTCTCTCAAATCCAAAGCTCCGTGTTCCCGTGCTCTAGACCAAGGCTCTGTTTTCCTGTCCTCCCCAAGACCAAGTCAAGTCTTCCGGCTTTGTGTTCCGAGGTTCCTGTGTCCTAAGACCACGTCATGTCTTCGCCTAGATCCGGAGTCCGAGCCCGAGTCAAGGCCCAGGATCTGGGTCCTTGTCCAGTCTCTTGGCTCGGAATCCCAACCCAAGCTTCGTCACGTCCTCGCCTCGAGGAACCCAAACCTCGAGGATCCCAAGCCACGTCCAGTCCTGTAGCCACGTCTTGTCATCACCTAGATCCGGGGTCCGAGCCCGAGTCAAGACCCAGGTTTTGGGTCCTTGTTCAGTCTCTGGCTCGGAGCCCTAGCCCAGACTCCTAGTTCTCAGCTCCTTGTCCTGGTCCCGCTTTCCTAGCCAATGTCCTAGCCCAAGTCTGTGTTCTTGTCCCAGCTCCTAGTCTGCATCCAGTCACCATCCCTAACTCTAGACTCTAGTCCTGTCCTGTTCCTAGTACTTCAGAGTCTGTGTCTTGCATTTGGGTCCACCTCCCAGCGCCCCACTATGACAGGCAGAGAAATTACTTTAGTCAGAGGGTGTTAAATCTGTGGAAGATGTTGCCACTAGTGGCTGTGGAGGCCAAGCCATTGGATGCGTTTAAGGCAGAGATACAGTTAGGTTCTTGATTAGCCAGGGTATCAAAGGGTATGGGGGGAAGGCAGGGGAGT